>NC_073377.1:169830741-169955741 GCF_028641065.1 Leucoraja erinaceus
CAAGAGCTGGGCAGCACAGTGGTGCAGCAGTAGAGTTGCTGCCTTATTGTATCAGAGGGCTCGGTCCCATCCTGACTACAGGTTCTGTCTGTGAGGCGTTTGTATGTTCTCCCTGTGACCACGTGGGTTTTCTTTGGGTGGTCCGGTTTCCTCCCACACTCCAAAAACGTGCAGGCTTAATTGGCTTGGGATTATTGGCTTCTGTAAATAGTAAATTGTCCAGAATGTACGGGATACTGCTAGTATACAGGGGGGTTGCTGGTTGGCTTGTACTCAATTGGCCAAAGGGCCTTTATCCATGACCTTTGGCCCATAAAGTCTGTGTCGAGCTTGATGCCAAGACCAACTCTTATCTGCCTGCATATAATCCATATCCTTCCATTCCCTACATACCCATATGCCCATCCAAAAGTCTCTTGAATGCCGAGCTGTCTCCACCACCATCATTGGCTGCACATTCCAGGGACCTGTCACCCTTTATGCAAAGAAAAATGGCCCCGTACATTCCCCTAAACCTTGACACTAGCTGAAAGCTATAACTAGAATTAGGTTTTTTCCATCTTGGTAAAAAAGCTTCTGATTGTCAACTCTATCTATTATGCCTCTCATAATTTAATATATACACAAGTATGTTAAATACATGAGGCATTATCTGTTATAGAATATAGAATATGTTAGAAAAATGCTTTAGGTTTTATTGGTGGAAACAGCTGCTTTTGGATGTGTTTGAAAAATCATACATGTACCAAATATCAAACTTTGCATGTGTTATTGGCTGGGAATTGCCAGAAATCCAGTCTTTATTTGAGCAGAATTTTAGTCCCCATAGAACATAGAAATCACATTTGATTCAGTGAAGCAGCTGGTCGAGTCCAGGGTTCAATCCTGATCTCAACTGCTGTCTGTGTGGAGTTTACACATTCTCCCCATGAGCACCCCTCCCACATCCCGTCCACAAACGTACGGGTTTGCAGGTTAATTTTCCTCTGTATATTACCCCTGACGTGCAGGGAGTGGATGAGAAAGTGACACAACATAGAACTAGACGGTAGACACAAAATGCTGGAATAACTCAGCGGGCCAGGCAGCATCTCTGGAGACAAGGAATGAGTGACATTGTGGGTCGAGACCCTTCTTCAGAGGGTCACCCGTTCCTTCTCTCCAGAGATGCTGCATGGCCCCGTGAGTTACTCCAGCATTTTGTGTCTATCTTCGGTTTGAACTAGCATGTGCAGTTGCTTCCTACACATAGAACTAGCAGGAATGGGTGATTAAAGGTGGTCATGGATTGTTCCAATGCTGTATCTTTAGACTAAACTAAACACCCAGCAGAGGAGGCAGGCAGTCATATTGATGAACTGATATAACATGCAGTGTAGGCCAGACATCCATCCCACTGCTAACAACATGAGAAATAGAAGCAAGGGCAGTAAATTCAGCCATTTGTACCTGGTCATTGCTCATTTTTACCCCAGTGCCACTTTCCTGTACTTAACCCAATTTCCTTTAATATCTATTGATGACAGCATTGAATATATTCAACAAGCCAAGCCTCTACAGCCCATGGATAAAGAGTTTGTGAGCCCTTGGTTAAAAATTAATTCTTCCCGTTTCAGTCCTGTGATCGCTGGAGGCAGATCCGACAGTGATGTTTAAAAGCCTGTTAGATAGGCCCATGGATGTGTTGGGAATGGATGGCTGTAGATGGTGTGCAGGCAGGAGAGATTAGTTTATCATGGTATCATGTTCAGTGCCGACATTGTGGGCCAAGAGGCTCGTGAAGAAAAATAGGTGCAGGAGTAGGCCATTTGCGTACAGTTTTGGTCTCCTAATCTGAGGAAAGACATTCTTGCCATAGAGGGAGTACAGAGAAAGTTTGCCAGACTGATTCCTGGGATGTCAGGACTTTCATATGAAGAAAGACTGGATAGACTCGGCTTGTACTCGCTAGAATTTAGAAGATTGAGGGGGGATCTTATAGAAACTTACAACATTCTTAAGGGGTTGGACAGGCTAGATGCAGGAAGATTATTCCCGATGTTGGGGAAGTCCAGGCCAAGGGGTCACAGTTTAAGGATAAGGGGGAAATCTTTTAGGACCAAGATGAGAAAAACATTTTTCACACAGAGTGGTGAATTTGTGGAATTCTCTGACACAAAGAGTAGTTGAGGCCACAGTTCATTGGCTATATTTAAGAGGGAGTTAGATGTGGCCCTTGTGGCTAAAGGGATAAGGGGGTATGGAGAGAAGGCAGGTACAGGATACTGAGTTGGATGATCAGCCATGATCATATTGAATGGCGATGCAGGCTCGAAGGGCCGAATGGCCTACTCCTGCACCTAATTTCTATGTTTCTATGTTTCTATTTGGCCCTTTGAGTCATCACTGCCATTCAATGTGATCATGGCTGATCATCTAAAATCAGTATCCCGTTCCTGCTTTCTCCCCATATCACTTGATTCCTTTAGCCCTGAGAACTAAATCTAACTCTCTCTTGAAAACATCCAGTGAAATGACATCCACTGCCTTCTGTGGCAGAGAATTCCACAGTTTCACAACTCTCTTGGGTGAAATGTTTTTTCCCTCATCTCAGTCCTAAATGGTCTACCACTTATTCTTAAACTATGACCCCTGGTTCTGGACTCCCGCAACATCTATGCTGTGGTCCGCTACCTTTCCATGGTTTATGAGACTTTAGACACCAGGGAGCAATTCACCATCCCTGGAAACAGTCTAACAAAACCTCTTCCATTAGAGAGATCAGGCCTCTGAACCGCATTCCAACAAGTACTGTCTCAACAGGCCCCATATAAGACTCTTTGTATTCCTTAACTCAAATCTTGTGGTAATGGCCAGTGTACCATTAGTCGTCCCAATTGCTGACTGAACTTGCACATTAACTTTCAGTGGTTTGTGTTCAGGGACATTGAGATCCCTCTTCCAACCCTAATGTATCTCATAGGGCAGCACCATGGCTCAGATGTAGAGTTGCTGCCTTACAGCACCAGAGACCCGGGTTCAATCCTGACTACAGATGCTGTCTGCATGGAGTTTGTCCGTACTCCCTGTGACCGTATGGGCTTTCTCCAGGTGCTCTGGCTTCCTCCCGCACTCCACAGACATGCAGGTTTATAGTTTAATTGGCTTTGGTAAAAATTGTCCCTATTGTGTAGGATTGTGTTAGCGTACGAGGTGTTTGCTGGTCAGTACAGACTCTGTAGGACAATTGGCCTGTTTCCGTGTTGTTCCTCTAAAGTCTAAAGTACGAGTCATTCTTTAAAAAAAGTTGGCTTTTCTGGTTTAATCTATAAAGTGGACAAGTTTACATTTTTTCTACACTGTATTCCATCTGGGCATGACTGCTCCAAACCACAGTCTGCCATTACCCCTTGACAGAGGATAGACACAAAAAACTGGAGTAACTCAGCAGGACAGGCAGCATCTTTGGAGAGAAGGAATGGGTGACGTTTCGGGTTGAGGCCCTTCTTCAGACTGGTTAGGGATAACGGAATCGAGAGATATAGATGGTGATGTGGAGAGATATAGAACAATGAATGAACGATATGCAAAACGGTAACGATGATCAAGGAAACAGGTCATTGTTAGCTGTTTGTAGGATGAAAATGAGAAGCTAGTGTGGCTTGGGTGGGGGGGGAGGGATAGAGAGAGAGAGGGAATGTCGGGGCTACCTGAAGTGAGATAAATCAATATTCACACCACTGGGCTGTAAGCTGCCGTAGTGAAATATGAGATGCTGCTCCTCCAATGTACATTTAGCCTCACTCTGACAATGGAGGAGACTGAGGACAGAAAGGTCTGTGTAGGAATGGGAAGGAGAATTAAAGTAAATTAAAAAAAACCCCATCTCATCCAATTAAATTCTTAATCATTACAAAACGATGTATTGTCAAAATAGGAACAGTAAATCTCTAATTATAACTGAATCAGTTATCAATTGCTCCCAGTCGCGACTTCACCCTCATAAGCCTCCAGAAATCTGTAAGCGTCTTGAGGATTGTTAAAAAATCGAATGTTACCATTAAAGAGTCGTATATGCAGTCTAGCTGGATAAAGTAAGGCAGGGCGTAACTTTTTCTTAAACAACTCAGACATTACATTATGGAAAGACTTAATTCTAAAAGCTCATAACTATAATCAGGAACAAACCGAAACTTGCATCCTTCATATTCAACCTTGCCCAACTTTTTTGCTGCCTGGAGAATATTCTCCTTCATCTGCAAGAAGTGAAACCGAACAATCAAATGTCTCGGTTTATCTTGGGGACCAGATTTCATCCCGATCCTGTGTGTGTTATCCAAAATTGGAAAATGTTCATAGTGCTCGATGTTGAATGTCTCCTTTATCATTTTAGAAGCATATTTTATAACATTATCTCCTTCTTGACCTTCCGGCAAACCAATAACTCGCAAATTCAGTCGACGGTTTCTGTTTTCCAGATCCATATTTTTAATCTTGAATTGCTGGAGTGCCCGAGTATTTTCATTCATTCTCCGTTACAGTTTTTCAATCTTCAAATCTCTCTCCTGACCCAATGTTCGCAAGTTATCAATTTGCTCCTTCTGTTCACGAGATTCATCTTGTAACATTATCAGCTTGTCTTGAACTTGCTCGAAATTCCTTTCATAATTTCTTCCAAACTGCAAAATCATTTTTCAGTTCATCGTTCATTTTCGATATTGCTTCTAAGATACCAGAGTCGGAAGCTGTGCCTTTCCCACGCTCCTTCCTTGGAGAATCTTCTTTCCCTCTTGTCTCCATCCTTTACATGATTAAAGCGTATAAAAGTGTTATCACCACTTTAAGAAAAGTTAGACCGTGCGTTGAAATCAAGTAATAACAAGTAACATTGAAAGACTGGTCAGTAAAAGTTAAAAGTTAAGGGAGCAAACAAATTTGTAACCTTACAGCATGCTACCACCAGGAGAGTCCTCCATTGGGTATTTTTAAAGCGGAGATTTATAGGTTGGCAATTAGTGAGGGTGTCAAAGATTATGGGGAGAAGGCAGGAGAATGGGTTGAGAGGAGAAACTAGATCAGCCATGTTCGAATGGCAGACTCAATGGATTGAATGGCCTAATTCTGCTCCTATGTGTTAAGGTCTTATGGAGTGATGTGGTCCCCAGAGTTAACTCTGGACCCTCTATGCATCTGGCGTATATG
The DNA here is from genome assembly GCF_028641065.1 of Leucoraja erinaceus. Taxonomy (NCBI): domain Eukaryota; kingdom Metazoa; phylum Chordata; class Chondrichthyes; order Rajiformes; family Rajidae; genus Leucoraja; species Leucoraja erinaceus. Next base: position 169,835,923 of record NC_073377.1, read on the forward strand.
TACACAAGGGCCATCTACCCTGCAGGTGAAGGCACCACTTATGCAAAGCTTATTTGTGCATCTGAGGCTTCGGGTAGCAGTGGGCATTCGCATCTAAGATATTTAAACAAGAGAGCTGAAGTCTACTCCTGCATTAGTTAAAGGAGACCAGCCTTACCCTGGCAGATTAAAAAATGCTGGAGGAACTCAGCGGGTGAGGCAGCATCTATGGAGCAAAGGAATAGATGACGTTTCGGGTCAAGACCCTTCTTCAGACTGATGTGGGGGTGGTGGGGGCGGGAAGAATAAAGGAAGAGGCAGAGACAGTGGGCTGTGGGAGAGCTGGGAAGGGGAGGGGAAAGAGGGAGAAAGCAGGGACTACCTGAAATTGGAGAAGTCAATGTTCATACCACGGGGGTGCAAACTACAATACGAGGTGCTGCTCCTCCAATTTGCAGTGGGACTCACTCTGGCCATGGAAGAGACCTAGGACAGAAAGGTCGGATTCGGAATGGGAGGGGGAGTTGAAGTGTTGAGCCACTGGGAGATCAGATTGGTTAATGCGGACCGAGCGGAGGTGTTGGGTGAAACGATCGCCAAGTCTGCTCTTGGTCCCACCGATGTAGAGCAGCTGACACCTAGATTTGATTTTTCCAGCATCTGCAGTTCCTTCTTGAGCATTACCCAGTCCATAACCAGGGAGTTCAAAGGCGTGTCTCCAAACCTCCAATGCGGAACCCAGTCGCTGGCTGTTTTTATGGTCCTCAGTCCCTCATCTGCCCCAGAACAGCTCCCAAACGCAACCTTCATCAGTTTGTTTTCAACTACAGTCACTGTGCCTGCATCTTTTAGGAGATTAAATCATACCTCAGTCCCAATCCCCCATCACTTACAAGGGTTTTGCCAGGACTCGAGGGCCTGAGCTATAGGGAGCAGGCTAGGACTCTATTCCTTGCAGCACAGGAGAATGAGGGGTGATCTTATAGAGTTGTACAAAATCATGAGAGGAATGGATTGGGTAAAAGCACTGACAATGTTGCCCCGAGTAGGGGAATCGAGAACCAGAGAACATAGGTTTAAGGTGAGAGGGAAAAGATTTAATTGGAACCTGAGGGTTATTTTTTCCACAAAGTGTGGTGGATGTATGGAACAAGCTGCCGGAGGAAGTAGTTGAGGCAGGGACTATCCCAACGTTTAAAAAACATTTAGACAGGTACATGGATAGGACAGGTTTAGAAGGATATGGACCAAATGCAGGCAGGTGGGATAGTGTAGATGGGAGATGTTGGTCAGGGTGGTATATTTGGGCCGAGGGACCTGTTTTCACACTCTATGTCTCTATTGTATGAAAAGCAACAGATTTCTAATTATTAAAGCAATAAACAGGAATTTAAAATACAAAGTACACTTTGCATCAGGGAGAGGATACACAACAGACAGGTTCTACACGTCTCCAACATTGGGGGCCACAGTCATTTGTTTTACGGGGAGGGGGGTTTGGGGTGAAGTGAAGGAAAGCTGTGTTGAGGTGAAGATTCTCTGGAATTTAGAAGGATGAGAGGATCTCCTCCTGCCACATGCTCTCTCCCTGCATGGTTACTTTCTTGCATATCTTTCATTTGTTGTTCTGTATCTCTCCACATCATCATCTGAAGAAGGGTCTCAACCTGAAACGCCACCCATTCCTTCTCTCCAGAGATGCTGCCTACTCCAGCTTTTTGTGTCTAAATCTTCGGATCTTATAAAAACATGGTTAGATGCAGGAAAATGTTCCTGATGTTGGGGAAGAAAGCAGGAACTGGTTACATATTTTGGATGATCAGCCATGATCATATTGAATGGCGGTGCTGGCTCGAAGGCCCTTCTCCTACACCTATTTTCAATGTTTCTATGTCTATGTTTCTATGAAGTGAACAGATACATGAAGTAGTGGCTTCTCTTCCTGCCCAACCTTCCCTCCCAGTCCATGACAAGACTCTACAGCAGGTGGATTCATTTAGGAGGACAGATGAGTAATTAGTCTCTATTGCTTCACATTGAATGGGCAGTGAGGATTGCTGACTATATCACAGCCTACACTGATGAGGACTAATTTCCCCAATGGTGCCAGCAATTTCCCTGGGTTTAGATTGGGGTCTGTGTGCAGGGACATTGCCTGAATCATCCATCACTCTCTTCTATTGTAAAAGCTTCAGAGAGAATCCTTGGACTAATGAACGACAACAGTCTGAAGGAAATGATAGCAACATGTACACTTTGTCTAATTTGCCTATTCATTGCATTTCTGGGTACTAAGTGTGGCACCTAAGTTCCTATCACAGGCAACAGGCAAAACCTATCAAAAGGCTATTGTTCCTTTACCAAACAGATTAAGGCAATGGTTCTAAAAATAAGTCTGATATTGGGGTTTATCAGCAAAGTGCACAGTGTTTGGATAAACTGCAGCAGGCTTGAGAAAAAACAACTTGACGTATGGCTGCGAATGGCACTTCCGACTGAATGAGCTGTAAACCAGGGCCTGATTAATGGAATGCAGGGAGAGTTGCAGAAATACTTTCATCCCTGCAGATGTCGGTAAATTAGTTGCTGGAGACAAAAAAAAGGACTTTTGTTTCAGATAGTTTCGTTTAGTTTTAGTTGGGTGAAACAGCGCAGAAACAGGCCTTTCGGCCCCTCCGAGTCCATGCTAACCAGTGATCACCCCCCCACACCAGCACTATCTTACACACAGGGGTCTATTTACAATTTTACCTAAGCCAATTAACCTACAGATCTAAAGTGGGACATGAGTCAGGGGATATGGGGAGAAGGCAGGAACGGGGTACTGATTGGGGATAATCAGCCATGATCACATTGAATGGCGGTGCTGGCTCGAAGGGCCGAATGGCCTCTACTCCTGCACCTTTTATTATGTTTCTATGAATGGGTGATCGATGGTCGGTCTGGCCTTGGCAGGGCGAAGTGCCTGTTTCCACGCTGTATTTCTAAACTAAACTAAAATGATTTCCAGTGGCACATCACTAAAGGGTAGCCGCTTTAGGCAGTTGATTTTTCTGTTGTATTCACCATTTTGCTGCAGATTCTTCCTTTAGCTCTCCCTCTGAAGCAGTGACTGCCGATGGGCCTGGAGGCATCTATAATAGTTGTCAGTGAAGCTGGTGCTTAATTTTAAATTGTTCCTCCATGGCCTTGCCTCTGCCATTCTCTCCAGCGTTCTACAGCCCTGCATTCCCTGCCTCAGCCCTCCTTCCTCTGTGTCCCTGGATTTAATTGCCTCATTATTGGTGGCCATGTAGTCAGCTACGATGGCTTTACCTACACTTGGGAAATCCAACTCTAAACTTGTACTGTGTTGGAGGGAGCTGATGATGCTCGTTTATACTGAACAAAGACACACAATGTTGGGGTAGCTCAGCGGGTCAGGGAGCATCTCTGGCAAAACGGAATAGGTGACGTTTCGGGTCTGAGTTTGAAGAAAGATTCCGATCCAAAACACCACCTACTCCTTTTCTCCAGAGATCCTGCCGGACCTGTTGAGTTACTCCTGTATTTTGCCGCTATCTCAACTTTTACTAACTTTAAATCATGAATCTCGTTGACCAAGTCTTTGTCTGCCCCCCCCTGTATGTCCTTACGTGGCTTTAACTCCACATTTTGTTGGATGTTTTAATATTTTATACTTTTAAAAGCACTACAAAAATAAAGTTGTTGACTAACTTTTGTAACTTAAATGAGGTTCATGGTTAAAATCTTACCTGCTGCAGGAACATCATGGTGTGTGTTGCACACAAACCCTTCAGTTAACTCCCTCTAAAACCAGACTTCTCTTGAAATTAAATGTGTCCCTTTTACCCAGTGTCAGTGTTGATTGGTCTCAACTATATTCTCGGGCTGTGGGTGATACTGGCAATGTCCATCGCTGGTGACCGGGGCTGTGTTGGGGCAGATTTGAGAAGAGCATTGCTCTGAAAACACCCTGATTTACACCACAAGGAGACAGACAGCATGCTGGACCCGAAACACTACTCATTCCTTCTCTCCAGAGATGCTGCCTGACCCGCTGAGTTACCCCAACATTTTATGTCCTTCTGCATATGAACCCACATCTGCGGTTCCTTGCGTCTGCATAACCCCATGGTTGGAACTTCTTGCTAATGTAAATGGCGAGTGCATTCTGTTCCCAGGTGTTTTTCCCAGAGGATAAGCAGTAACACTTGGCACCAACAAGAAGCCCTCTGCTCCCTGCTTGCACAAAATGCAGTAAGGCATCATATACATCCTTCTGAAAATGCTTGAAACTGGCTGGTAATGACTAATCTGGTATTGTGTGAGGGGGAGGAGGTGGGGGTGGAAGGAAAGATGCAACATCAACAACGGCTGTTAATTGAACAACACCATTCTTTGTTCAAAACATATTTAAACAAAGATTAACAGACAGAGGGAAATAAATGAAAGGATGTTAAAGTAAATGATGGTGGTTTATTTTTAATTAGCTATACCGAATGTGAAATTCTTCTTTAATCAGATCCTTACTCGAGTCAATCTCAAGTGCGAGTGCCGGTGTTTTCTTTCCACTTTGTACGTTTGTGTTTGCAGGCAAGGCTTGATGGTATCAGAGTATGGCTTCAGTGGGTGGCAGAGAGATTTATATTTAGGCAGATCTGCCCTGAGCTACTTTTTGACTTTGTATCCCACTTACTTTATAGAAACAAGGAACTGCAGTTTACCAAGGAAAGAGACAAAATGCAGGAGTAACTCAGCAGGTCAGGCAGCATCTCCAGAGAACATGGATGGAAATTGCTTCAGGACATTCTAGAAGGGTTCCAACCCTAAATGTCACCTAACCATGTTCTCCAGGGATGCTGCCTGACCAACTTACTTTAAACTTTAGAGATACAGCACAGAAGCTGGCCCTTCGGCCCACCAAATCCGTGCTGACCAGTGAACACCCCATACACTTGGGCTATCCTACACTCTGAAGCCAATTAACCTACAAACCTGTACGTATTTGGCTTTTGAGAGGAAACCAGAGCACCCTGAGAAAACCCACGTGGTCAAAGTGAGAATGTACAAATTCAACAGTCGAGTCAGGAGTGTTTTATTGTCATATGTCCCGGATGGGACAATGAAATTATTACTTGCTGCAGCACAACAGAATATGTGGCTATGTAAACATTGTACATAACGGGGGAAGAGGAAACAGTTCAATAAATAACAAATATAGTGCAATAATAATATAGTCTTTTGCAGTTCACAGCTCAGAGCTTATTGGTTGTCGTGTTTAATAGCCTGATGGCTGTGGGGAAGAATCTATTCCTGAACCAGGATGTTACAGTCTTCAGGCTCCTGTGCCTTCTACCTGATGGCAATGGTGAGATGAGTGTGTGGCCAGGATGGTGTGGGTCTTTGATGATGTTGGCTGCCTTTTTGAGGCAGAGACCATGATAGATCCCTTTGATGGTGGGGAGGTCAAAGACGGTGATGGACTGGGCAGTGGTCACAACATTTTGCAGTCTTTTCCGCTCCTGGACGTTCAAGTTGCCGAACCAGGTCATGATGCAACCAGTCAGTATGCTCTCTACTGTGCACCTGTAGAGCTTCAGGAGAATCCTCTTCGACATGCCGAATCTCCGTAATCTTCTCAGGAAGTAGAGTCGCTGATGTGCCTTCTTTATAATTGCATCGGTGTGCTGGGACCAGGAAAGATCTTTGGAAATATGCACACCCAGGAATTTGAAGTTTTTGACCCTCTCCACCATCGTCCCATTGATATGAACAGGATTGTGGGTCCTCATCCATCCTCTACCAAAGTCCACAATCAGTTCCTTGGTCTTACTGATGTTGAGAGCCAGGTTGTTGTGCTGGCACCATGGGTCAGTCGGTCAATCTCACTTCTATACTCTGACTCATCGCCATCTGTGATTCGTCCAACAACAGTGGTGTCGTCGGCGAACTTGATGATGGAGTTCACACCGTGACTGGCTACGCAGTCGTGAGTATAGAGTGAGTACAGCAGGGGGCTGAGCACGCAGCCTTGAGGTGCTCCCATTACTAATTGTTACTGAGGATGAAGTGTTTCCGCCAATTTGAACAGACTGAGATCTGCGGATGAGGAAGCCGAGGATCCAATTGCAGAGGGCAAATTCTGTACAGACAGCACCCGTAGTCTGGCAGCAACTCTACCGCTGCGCCAAAGGGGCTTTCTTACTTTTCGCTGTCAGTGTGAGGTATGGCAGTGAGGGAACAGGTTAAATGCATTACATTTCATTTGTAATGTTCCTTAAAGGCAAAATGTTGGGAGGAGAGAACTACCTCTAAAAGCTGCAAATTGGGAAGACCTTCTAGAGATCAAATCTGGGGGGTGGCTGCGTTATCCTGGGTTGCAATAGTAGTGATGTTGGGCCATGCACTTTCACCATTGCAGTATTTACAGTATTGTGCTTTATGTGTGTGTGGATTGTGGTGAATATTGTCCTTTTCCATGGGAGTTATTAGTCCATCGAAGAGTTTGCTCACTGAAACTCGAGTGTATTGGCATGGGCACTAGTACGGTGAAAGGTTTGCTCGCAGTATCATCATAGGCAAATAGTCTCAGACAACACACAAAACCGTAAATTATACATACATTCAGTGAAAAGAAAAATAATGTTTAGAGGGAATCTATAGGTTTTAGTTTAGTTTAGATTAGTTTACAGATACAGCATGGAAACAGGCCCTTCGGCCCACCGAGTCCGTGACGACCATGGCTCACCCTTTAACACTAGGTCTACCTTTTCCCAAAATCTCATCCACTCCTTACACTGTTTGGGATGTGGAAGGGAACTGGAGTACCCGGGGGGGGGGGGAACCTACAAAGTCGCAGGGAGAATGTGCTGCATCCGAACTCGGGTCTCTGGCACCGTGACGCTGCAGCAACTCAATAGTCAAGAGTCAATTTAATTGTCATTTGGACCCCTTGAGGTCCAAATGAAATGCCGTTTCTGCAGCCATACATTACACACAAATATGTTTAGAGGGACACAACATTTTTACATTTTACATAAACATAGAGATCAATAGGCCCTGATGGAAGAGCAAAAAAAACCATGGCTCACCCTTTATCTCTCCACTGCACTTTTCCCCCCCCCCCCCCCCCCCGATGTCAGAGTCAAAGTCAAAGCCCCCGGCTGGCGATGGCGATTGTCCCGCGGCCATTAAAGCCACGGGGGGGGGGGGTGGTGCGAGGTTGCACACCGGGTCTTGGTGTTAAAGACCCCGGCGTGCGCTCGCAGAGTCCCGCGGCCATTCCAAGCCGCGCGGGGCAGTGGTGTTAGGCCCCGCTCCAGGAGCTCTTCAACCCCGCAACTCGGGCGGGAGAAGTCGCCGTTGCAGGAGCCCCGAAAAGCGGTCTCAATGCGCCTCTTGTGCGGATGTTTTTGTTGGAGCTGTACTGCCTGTTCAACTGACCATGTGTGTTAAACTATGATGGATCCTTAATAGTGGGAGTATTTCTTCTTTGTCTCATCAGCTATGAATTTCTGATGCACATGTGTCTTGACATGATCCATTCTGGTCACCCTGATGCTTCTTTGAATGTCAAGTAAAGGCTAGATTCTTCAGTTGTGAGATTCACATGATCGCATTCTCAAGGTTCTTTGTGTAATGCCTCACTGATAGCGTGCTGCAAGAACAAGTAAAGCTATAAACGGCATGATCTTTATTAAAGGTGGTAACTCCTCACTAAACCTCAGTGTCTGGTACAAACATATGTCAAGGTCATACCACGTGTATCATTTGGGTTCTTAAAGGTGTTCACTACACCAATGACTTTTTTATTCTCTTTCTTAAATGACCAGGCTCGGGTTTCAGAACCCCGTTTCATGTGAAGTCACGTTGTTGCCACTATAACCTTTGTAGCCCTTTCTTTTACTGATAGACCTGCCGTGTGAAATCCCAAACTATATTAGCAAGTACAGACAAACTATCTAGCCAGAGGTACAGGCTTCACATAAATGTCAGACTTGAGAGCATAGCTTCACGGTGAAAGGGGGGAAAATGTCAATGTGCAGGGCAAGGTTTTCACACAGAGGATGGTGTGTTCATGGGTGATGGTGGACCCAGACACAAGAGTTGCATTTAAGGGGCTTTTAGATAGGCACGTGCAAATGGTGGGATATGGATCAGGTGCCAGCAGATAAGATTAGTTTAGCTGGGCATCATGTTCAGCATAGACACTGTAGACCAACCATAGGACTTGTTCCTATACTTCTCTTTGTTCTAAAACAAATCTTCAACTGTAAGAAGGACAATTGTTGAGAATGTTTTTGTGCAACACTGTCTTTCCAACACAACATCTATGGAAGGTGAAGTGTCTGATAGTACAGCGTGAACATGCTGCCCCATGGGTCCAATAGCATGATTATAGAAATGTCACCAGACACTTTCTTACTAATTATGCTGCTGACAATGAGGACTAGTTAAAGACTTACCGATTGGACACATACCCAAGTAAGTCACTGATCAATTTCTAAGTAAATTCCCTTTCTTTGTTTAACTAGCATATACCAAAACGATGTTCTGTAAGTGAGACAACATTTTAGTTACTTTTATGGACCCAGTTGCAAGGGAATAATGTGCTATCTTTGACATCCAGGGTCTATATACACTTCTGTTGTCTCTCTACAGAGGTTGGGCAGCACAAGAGGAGATTCCCTTCCCTTCCACTCTCATCTCTTCTTTATTCCACTGCCAAGGTAGACCATGTCATTAAGCAGTTTAGTCATTGCTTAACATGAGGTTAAACTGGGCAGCAAAATGATTTGTAATCATATGCTCAATTATATTATTAATAATCTCTGTGTGTGATTCATCCATACCAAGCAGTGCAAATACTGAATTAACTGAATATATAAAGGCATTCAAAGACCTTAGAGTCACCCATACCCGCCAATGCTTCTACTGAATTAACTGAATATATAAAGGCATTTAAAAATCTTACTATCATCCATACCCACCCATGCTTATACTGAATTAACTGAATACATAAAGGCATTCAAAGAATATTGGATCAGGAAACCAATCATTGATGAAGGTATAATGGGAAACTTTAAAGCAGTGTCAGTCTGATAGTAGGTTATTTCCACAAAGAGCAAGCAGTGTGGAAAAGAAATAGCTGGTGAGATGATAAAATGATATGGGCTTGAGCCTGCTCTTTATGTCTCAAGTACCATCCCATACTATTTACCTTCCCCCGCCCGCCTGCCCGCCCGCCCCTCCGTTTACGGCAACATGGCAGATGAATGTCTTTCTCAGACCTGCTTGCTTTTGCCACTTAGTTCTGTGGCAAATTGGCTCTCGTTTCATCATCTCTGGCGTTTCTGCACTGCACTGCACTGCACTGCAAACATAATTGTCATGTGTTCCCTCCTTGCTTTCGATTGAGCATGTTAGGATTTTATGGTTCACTGGAGAATAAATGGTTGTCATTTCACAGACGGGCCAGGATGTAATTAGCCACAATGCATTTAAGTAATGGAACAGATGTCTCTTTGTAAACCAAGTTTGCCGTTCCACTCTCTGTGTGTATGACCTGTCGAATGCCGCAGGCTATTCATCGCTCTCAGAGCCCAACTCGTTTAATGTTTTCCGGTGCAGAAGCTGTTTGTGTTGCAGGGTGTTGAGACACGGAGCCAGCATTTATCTGAAGAGCCAAGGCAAACAAAGACATCATAGGTTAATGTATCAACAGAAGATAATTAATTATTGATAATGTACAGAACTGTCAAGATTATAGCTTCACTAATTTTTTTTCCACCTGCAGTTTTTATCCTTATTGCTTAAATGTGCAGATTTGCAGTAGGTTGCCGGCCAGCCATTGCTTGCTAACTGGCTCAGGTGATCACTCACTTTGTAGCTGTTGGACAGTCACTGGAGGCACACAATTCTAGCATGGAACGCAGCAGATGGTGACCTCCTCACTCACAGTTCAATTTGGTCCAGTGTGGGCCATAGTAAATGAGTGTGGATTAGTCCAGCTCCTAAAATGGCCTGGACACTAGGACCTGTTGCAGATCTTTCACTGCTTGCCCCACCCGTCCACCAGTCAGAGTTCAATTGGCCAGAGCCCAGATTCTTATCCTCTGTCCTGACCTGAAAAGTCACCTATCCATGTGCTCCACAGTTGCTGCCTGACCCGCTCAGTTACTCCAGCACTCTGTGAAACGTCACCTATCCATGTTCTCCACAGATGCTGCCTGACCCGCTGAGTTACTCCAGCACTCTGTGAAACGTCATCTATCCATGTTCTCCACAGATGCTGCCTGGCCCGCTGAGTTATGGTGCAGCAGCATCTATGGAGCAAAGGAAATAGGCAACGTTTCGGGCCAAAACCCTTCTGGAAATAGGCAACGTTTCGGGCCGAAACCCGGAAGGGTTTCGACCCGAAACGTTGCCTATTTCCTTAGCTCCATAGATGCTGCTGCACCCGCTGAGTTACTCCAGCACTCTGTGAAACATCACCTATCCATGTTCTCCACAGATGCTGCCTGACCCGCTGGGTTACTCCAGCACTCTGTGTCCTTTTAGGATTAGTCAGTCCTCTGGAAATATCCTGCTTTACACTCAAGGAGACAAAGTGCTGGAGTAACTCAGAAGGTCAGGCAGGTTAGGTGAGGTTTTGGCCGATACCCGACTTCAGACCCGAAACGACACAAAACCTCACCTCCAGAGATGCTGCCTGACCTGCTAAGTTACTCCAGCACTTGGTATGTTTTTTTTTGTAAACCAACATCTGTAGTCCCTATGTCTACTCCAGATGTCTACTACAGATGATTGTTGCACAGGAAGCCATTTACCCAGCAAACCACCTGAACAACACTTTTTGCTGCTTTTAATTTATGAAGAAAGTCCAATTTCTTGTAGTTTGTTTAGATTATTGTTTTCCTGTATTACATTTCTTGCAAATATGCTGACACTATTTATTGGCTAATAGACGCTTGTTAGTTTTAACAAGAGAACATAAGACAGAACCAGAATGATTTGAATTTGTTGATCTGAGGGTTTTGTCAGGTGTAAAGTAATCCAACAGAAGGTTTGTTTACACCTGACAAAACCCCTTTACAGCAAGATTATGCATTCATATATCTCGTTTAACACAGTGAAATGCTTCAGTGTTGTTACCTCCTCCCACAATTCAGTCCTCCAACTGTGCTCATCGATTTCTGGTCTCTGAAGCAAAGCTGACATTGATGATATTCCTTACAGTTCTCTAAGCCCTCAACTTTCTCCATTCTTCCATCACTGTTCCACACTCCACCTGATCCTCTCATCCAGGTTATTGGCTGTGATCAGATGTGATGTGGCTGCACTATGAAGGCAGATGACCAAAAGCTGAGTGAAGGAGATGAGTTTTAATGTCAAGTCAAGTCAAGTTTATTTGTCACATACACATACGAGATGTGCAGTGAAATGAAAGTGGCAATGCTTGCGGACCTTTGTGCAAAAGACAAACAACCAAACAAACTATAAACACAATCATAACACACATATTCCTTTACATAATAAATAATGGAAGGAAAAACGTTCTGTAGAGTTAGTCCCTGGTGAGATAGGCATTTACAGTCCGAATGGCCTCTGGGAAGAAACTCCTTCTCAACCTCTCCGTTCTCACCGCATGGCAACGGAGGCGTTTGCCTGACCTAGCAGCTGGAACAGTCCATTGCAGGGGTGGAAGGGGTCTCTCATAATATTGTTGGCTCTGGAGTTGCACCTCCTGTTGTATAGTTCCTGCAGGGGGGTGAGTGAAGTTCCCATAGTGCGTTCGGCCGAACGCACTACTCTCTGCAGAGCCTTCTTGTCCTTGGCAGAGCAATTCCCAAACCAGATGGTAATGTTCCCGGACAAGATGCTTTCCACCGCCGCTGCTTAGAAGCACTGGAGGATCCTCGGAGACACTCTGAATTTCCTCAATTGCCTGAGGTGGTAAAGGCGCTGCCTTGCCTTACTCACCAGTGCTGAGGCGTGTGATGCCCATGTCATATCCTCAGAGATGTGGACTCCCAGATATTTAAAACAGTTCACCCTATCCACAGGATCCCCATTTATCCTCAATGGAGTGTACGTCCTCGGATGATGTGCCCTCCTAAAGTCCATGATCAGCTCCTTCGTTTTTTTGATGTTCAAGAGGAGGCTGTTCTCCTGGCACCAGAGTGCTAGATCAGCCACCTCCTCCCGGTAGGCCTTCTCATCGTTGTCTGAGATCAGGCCCACCACCACAGTGTCATCAGCAAACTTAATTATTGAATTGGAGCTGAACCTAGCCACACAGTCATGTGTGTACAGGGAGTACAATAGGGGGCTGAGGATGCAACCCTGGGGCGATCCTGTGCTCAGGGTGAGGGACTTCGATGTATTCCCTCCCATCTTGACTACCTGGGGCCTGGCGGTGAGAAAGTCCAGGACCCAGGCACACAGGGAGGTGTTGAGCCCCAATTCCATTAGCTTCCCGGCCAGTCTGGTGGGGACTATCGTGTTGAAGGCTGAACTGTAGTCTATGAACAGCATCCTCACATAGCCCCCCTTCTGGCTGTCCAGATGGGAGAGAGCGGTGTGCAAGACCTGGGAGACCGCATCGTCCGTGGACCTGTTCGGACGGTATGCAAACTGCAACGGGTCCATGTTCCGAGGGAGGAAGGCGCAGATGTGTTTCTTCACCAGCCTCTCAAAGCATTTCATGACTACCGAGGTAAGGGCCACCGGACGGTAGTCATTCAGGCAGGCTGGGGAGGCATTTTTTGGTACCGGTACAATGATGGATTTTTTGAAGCAGGCAGGGACCACGGACTTGTCCAGGGAGAGGTTGAATAATGTAGTGAGCACTGGAGCTAGCTGCGTAGCACAGGACTTGAGTACTCGCCCCGAGATGCCATCGGGGCCTGCAGCTTTTCTCGTGTTCACCCGTGTCAGTGCCCTCCTCACGTCGTGCTCGGACAGTGAGAATGTGTGCACATTCATCCCTGCAGCTTTGGTAGCCAGCCCGCTGGTGGTATTGTCGATAGTGGGCAGACCTGGGGTGGTGTTGCCCCTCTCGAAACGAGCGTAGAAGGAGTTCAGGTCGTCAGCTAGGGAGGTGCCGGCACATGCGGATGAGGGAGGGGTGCTCCGGTAGTTGGTTACAATCCGTAGCCCCTGCCACAGGCTTCTGGTGTCCAGCTGCTCCATCTGTGACTCCATATTGTCTCTGTACCTTCTCTTTGCGTCCTTCACTGCCCTTCGCAGTCGGTAGGACTCTGCCTTGTAGACGTCCATGTTTCCTGATGCCAGGCCCGAGTTGTAGGCAGCGGTGCGAGCATTCAGGGCCACACGAACAATGCACAGCAAAGGAGGATGAAGGGTGTGAGGGGAGTAACTCCGTGACTTAGATCTTTGGCAACTGAAGTCACAGTCAACATTGGTCAGCCATTTAAATTCTAGGATCAGTAAGTGGCCAGTACTGGTGAAATGCAGAGTTGTCGAGCTGGATGAATACAATTAAGAGGCACAGAGAAAGTAAAGGGAATGAGAGTTTTAAATGCCAATGTGAGTCTGCAAATGCAGAGTTAAATGGTTTCTGGAACATGATATGAGTTAAAACATTTTTGGCAGAGTTTGAGATGATCTCATAGAGGTTAGAACAAGAAAGTGCCGTCTGCAAAGTGAATTAAAATAGTGAAGTCTAGAGTTACAAGGGTTTATTTCAGAGAGTTGCAGAAATCGGCAATGGTTTGGGATTTCCCAGTATTTAGATATACATCCACAATTCTCATAGGAGAAAAACATTTGGGAGCGTTAGTCATCCCCTGGTGAATTTGCATAGAAACATAGAAAGCCAGCACCGCCATTCAATGTGATCATGGCTGATCATCCAAAATCAGTACCCCGTTCCTGCCTTCTCCCCATATCCCTTGATTCCATTAGCCCTAAGAGTTAAATCTGACTCTTGAAAACATCCAGTGAATTGGCTTCCACTGCCTTCTGTGGCAGAGAATTCCACAGATTCTAGTATTCCACAGATTCATAAACTCTCTGGGCGAAAAGGTTTTTCCTCATCTCAATCCTAAATGGCCTACCACTTATTCTTAAACTGTGACCCCTGGTTCTGGATTTTTCCCAAAACATGTCGCATGTCATAAAGCCTCAAGAGTGTCTCTGAGAATTTCCACTGATATCGACATGGGTACCTTCACAGTGATGTTTGATGATGATAATTGTATTTCAATTTCAAAATGTAAATAAATTCAAGTGAAAATATGTGATTAGCCTTTACACCTTGTGGAGTTCATTTCAATGATGGTTTTCATATCAGCTGCTCAGATGTCATAGGGCAATTTATAGCGTTGATCAGTTTGCTACCTTTTACACTTGGTTATCTAACAAAGAGCCCACAGCAGCTTTGTAAAGCCTGATGCAGCACAGCAAGTACATTCTGGACAACCATTTAATACTATGGTACCTCTCACTCAACATTCATACTTAAGCATAGAAACTTGGAGATTTTGGAGAAACTTAAAGTGTTACTTAATGTTATTGTGTTGAGTGTATGGAATTTCTATGTATTCAACAGTGCATTTTTAATATCAGCATCAAGTAGACTGAGCGGTGATCTTATAGAGGTGTATAAAGTATAGATCTGAAAGGGATGTATACAATCATGAGGGGCATAGACAGGGTGAATGCACTTAGCCCTTTTCCCAAGGTTGTGGAGTCAAGAACTAGAGAACACATGTGAGAGGAGAGAGATTTATTAGGATGCCAACTTTTATTTCCTCAGAAGGCGGTACGTATATGGAACAAGCTACCACAAGAAGTAGTTACGTCGGGTACAATAACAACATTTAAAATACACTTGGGCAGGTATACAGATAGGGAAGTTTAGAAGGACATGGATTAAACATGGAAAAATGGGACAAAGTTATTGGGCATTTTAGTCGCTATAGGTACCTCGGGCCTAAGGACCTGTTTCCCTGCTGTTAACTACAACCCTACTGATAGACCTACGGTCTGTTAGAACCTGGTCACTTTGATGCCAGGAGCAAGATTTATTGATCAATGTCGCATCTCCGTCAACACGCAGCACGTTTCAAAAATTCAATCGCAGTCCCGTGTTAATATGATTGCCTGGGCGTTGAAAACATAGAGTTGCATCAGCCACATGCACTGCACCACCAATGGTGAGGGATTGCACTAGTGGGAGCAGTGCACTAGTTTGGTTACTGGACTAACAGCCAGTTCTGGATTACCCATCCAGCGATACACATTGGAATCTCCCAATTAAAAATTAAAGATTGAAATTCATGCAATTGAAGAAATCTGGACTTCAAAAAAAGCTGGTCTTGGAAATGGTAACCATTAATTGGATTGAATTAGTTTTTGTAAAAATGCATCTGGTTTCTTAATGTAATTTGGAGAAGGAAACCTATTGTTCCTACTTCATCTGGTTTATAACCAGACAGGCTTGGATCTGGCCGGCTTGGATAGAGTGGACGTGGAGTGGAAATTTCCACTAGTGGGAGAGTCCAGGTCATAGCCTCAGAATTAATGGATGTTCTTAGGAGGAATTTCTTTAGTCAGAGGGTGGTGAATCTGTGGAATTCTTTGCTGTGGAATCCAAGTCAGTGGATATATTTAAGGCAGAGATAGATAGATTCTTGATTAGTACGGGTGTCAGAGGTTATGGGGAAAAGGCAGGAGAATGGGGTTATAGAACAACCATGATTGAATGGCGGTGTAGACTTGATGGGTTGAATGAGCAAATTCTACTATCACATGATCTTATATGTGACTCCACACTCAATATCCTTCCGAGTTCCGGATGATTAGGGATGGTTACTAAATTCTGGCATTGTCATCTTTGCCCATACCCTACGAACAAACTGTTATGATATTGCAATGTTGAAACTTGCTACTGGCCTCAACTACAGGTCTACATCTTAAACAGGCATTAAAATCTTGCTCCTGCGTTTACATAAATCAAATTAGCAAATTGATTCCTCCCAGATGGACAAGGCCATCAGCCTATCAAATAAGGTAGTGAACACCTTATGCTGAGGTGACCTGACCACCAGGATTACATTAAGTACTGGAGTAACTCAGCGGGTCAGGCAGAATCTCGGGAGAACATGGATATGTGATGTTTCGGGTCGGGACCTTCAGACCCTTTTGTATAAACCAGCATCTGCAGTTCCTTGTTTCTACATGCAAAATAAAATACATTTGTACAGCTAAATGGACAGGAAAGGATTAGGGGGATATGGTCCTAATGAGGGCAGGTGGGACTAGCGGAGATGGGACAACTTGGTTGTCATGTGCAAGTTGGGCCGAAGAGCCTTTTTCCATGTCCCATGACTCTGCCTGACTTTGTATCTGAAGCTACTGTCCAGAACAAGGGCAAATCTGTCCCAATGATTTTCTGCAAACATGTGATTTGTTTATGATAATGCACAGAGGGACAGTTCTAACACTCTGCACATGCATGTCATAGCATTGTCCTGTGTCACCCAGCACAACACCATGTGAATGTGTCCTGTGTCACCCAGTACAACACCATGTGAATGTGTCCTGTGTTACCCAGCACAACACCATGTGAATGTGTCCTGTGTTACCCAGCACAACACCATGTGAATGTGTCCTGTGTTACCCAGCACAACACCATGTGAATGTGTCCTGTGTTACCCAGCACAACACCATGTGAATGTGTCCTGTGTTACCCAGCACAACACCATGTGAATGTGTTTTTTAATGCTTTACAACTGCAAATGAGTGAAATTTCACGGAAAACAGAAAACCCAACAGAGTACATAAACAAGTACAATTTTTGGCACCATGTTTGTGTATTTGGCCCAGAGCTCATCTCTCATTGAAATGTTGTAAACAGATGATTAATAGCATCTACATCAAGGGAAGTCGATCTTTCTTCTTTACTTGTACGGGACTCTCAATATTTTGTATGTAACTCTTAGAAAATAGATCGAACAAAATAACCTCACAGAAGGAACTGCAGATGCTGGTTTACGCCGGTGAGACACATGGGTGGTGTTTCAGGTCGAGACTCTACTTCAGACCCTACCCTACAATAATCAATCTCTACATATAACTGCAATCCTCTGACTTGGACAGATCTCCACTGCACCTTCTCCAGGATTACCACACCCTTCTTTTGGTATGTTAACCAGAGCTGGACACAGTGCTCCAGCTTTGGCTTAACAAGTTTTAAATAGTTCTAACATGACCTCTTTGTGACTGAAAATAAAAACAAGAACTCAAATTCCTGTTTTAACCACCTTATCTGCCTATCCCTTATACTTGAAGGATCTGTTTACTATTCCGTTAGTTGTCAACTCTTCTTTTACCCTCCCATGAGCTGGTAATTCCCTGACTTGTCCAACTACCCTAAACATTACCTCAGAATTCTCAAGAATAAATTTAATTTGCCACTTTTGTACCAATCCATCCATTATCGATTGCTTCATAATTGTCTCCATCACTGTGAAACATAGTTCATTTGCTCACTGCTAAACATCTTAATGAAGCCTTATACATATTGCTGCGTCAATGATATATTCCACAGAAGTATAAAACCCTTGTAATGTGCCCTGCAGAATAGTCACTAAACTCCTGTTGACCATTCCCCTTTCCGTTCTCCCAGTTAGACAATTCTTAATTTAATTTGTCACTTTCACTCGGATCCCCTGAGCTTTTACCTTCCTGATTTAAATGGCGTGTGGGATTTTGTTCAACGTCTTGCTAAAAACCCTTTCAGGCTGCACAGAAAGCATTGACCTCATTGGCATCATCTTCTGAACCCATCATTTGCAAGATGTGGATATTGTGGCTCTCAAACGTTTCTTTTCCCAGAGATTGTGTTCTTTTGAGTGCAAAATTAAATGGCTGTAACGTAATTCATGTAGAATAGATTAATATGCAGATAGTTACACCGATTTAAATTGGAGGCATCAAAAAATAATCTTCATGTGATAGGACATTCCCCTGCGTTTGTTTCATCCGGGTCCTCTGATTTCCCCCCTCGCTCCAAAGACGTACAGGTTTATAGGTTAATTGGCTTCGGTAAAAATGTCCCTACTGTGTAAGATAATGTTAGTACGGAATGATCGCTGGTTGGTGTGGACCGAAGGGCCTGTTTCCACACAGTATCTCTAAACTCTAAATTGTAAGAATAAGGTGTAGGCCTTTTAGAACTGAGATGCGGAAAAACGTTTTCACTTAAAGTTGTGAATCAGTGAAATTCTCTCACAGAAGGCAGTGGAGAGTTAGATATAGCTCTTAGGGCTAACGGAATCAAGGGATATGGGGAGACAGCAGGAACGGGGTACTGTTTTGGATGCTCAGCCATGATCATATTGAATGGCGGTGCTGGCTCGAAGGGCCGAATGGCCTACTCCTGCACCTATTTTCTATGTTTCTGTTTCTATTTTTCTATGTACTGGATGTAGCATTCATCAGGTTGAATAATGGGTTGAATAATCAGGACCCATCTCACAGAAACATTCCACCACATTGAAACATTACACCAAAGAGCAAATCCCAAACACACACCTTGGAGGTTCTGGGAACTTCAGTCTCTAAAATAGAAACTTTAAACACACTAAGCTAACCATAGCCAATGGGAACTCCCAATGTCTCTTCCTGCCTTGTAAGAGGCATGACACTTCCAAATTATTTAAATGGTGCAACAGCTAAAGGCATCGTGTGGTTGCAAACGACACAGTACAAATATAATCTTTTGCTGTATCCTAAAGGCCAGTGCATACAAACCAATCTCCCAATTGGACATTGTGTGCATTGGAGCAGAATGTTCATAACTTGGGATTCAAAGTTACTTTTCAGTCCATCCATACATTAATAAAATGGATGCACTGTGCTTAGTTTGGGTTGCATCAATTTTACTTTTTCTATTTATTCAGAGCAAACGGGTCTCACAAAGGAACAATAAATATGTGAATTATATCCCAACTGTTATGGTGCTCATTAGATATCATCAGGATTCCAAGTAAACATTGATGTATTCGAGTATCGAATACTATATCTGTTTATACTATATGTATCCATTTGTATGCACTCTTTCTCAATCTCCCAAATTTCATTCCCCTTTTGACGGTAATCGTCATTGATAGGATGTAATGCCATCACCGTTGACATCCTATTGGTAACTCTCCAATTGGCCATTGTCTTTGGTTGGGTTTGGTAGTGAGTGTTGACAGGCTGATACCTATTGGTGGATATCACCCACACGTTAAGCACAAGAATCTTCTAACAGAATGTGAGATGGTTTTATTCCATGCCCCGCTCATTCAAGTACTTGTTAAGACTTGCCATCTGTAGCATGAAACTCACTTCATCTATGTAACTGCAGTCAGCCAGGTATGGCTCGCATGGATTCATGGAGACAAGGTACACCTCCAGCCACTTATGTGTAACCCTCATCTAATGTCTCTGATTCTTTTATATACCATGAGAGTATATCTCTATGCATTGATGTTTGAGTATATGTGTGTGTGTGTCTGTGTGTGTGTGTGCTTGTGTGCGTGTGTGTGTGTGTGTGCAAAGATGATGCATTTGTGTAATACAACTTGTGAATATAAATGAGCTCTGTCATATGAGAACAGTTAGTTATATTATCCACTTAGGCAGAGATTCATGAACAATCATTAATCACTGTCATGCCAACAATCAATCAAGCATCATTTAAAAACTCATAATGAGTTCCCAGTGACACTTGCTGCCTTTTGTTTGGGTTTTTGCTCCATTAACATTTCTATCTCTGTCATTCCTTGGTGTTTGTGTGGCTCTGGTGACATGACCAGGTGTTGAACTCGGAGAAGTGATGGCTATCTGATAAGTCCTGGACAGTTCTTATGGACAGATTTTCCTCGACCAGCACCAAATTATTAATTCATATTCCCGAGGTCCAACCCCATCAATACAGAGATCTTCATATCTGCTCATTGCAATGGAACTGCAAAGAAATGGGTGATAAAAGATTGCCTCCTCTGAATGAGCTGATCTTTGGCATCGAGGTCCTACTATTGTGACTCTATAGGGGTGAATTGCAGCAAAACTAGTAGTAGTGAATGAGATGGTTTGATCTCCACCTGATGTCTACACCTGTTGATTACAGAGCCAGTATCAAATGGGCTACCAATTACCTAATATCCAATAATACCTAATACCCAACTGTGGTAGCACAGTGGCACAGCAGTAGAGTTACTGCCTCACAGCGCCAGGGGCAGGGTTCGAGTCTGTACGGAGTTTGTACATTCGCCCTGCGACTCTGTGTGCTTTTTCTGGGTGCTCCGGTTTCCCCCCGCATCCCAAAGCTTTGTAGGTTAATTGGCCTCTGTAAATTGTCCCGACTGATAGGAGGTGAAAGTGGGAACCTAAACTAGGTAGACAAAAGCACTGGAGAAACTCAGTGGGTGCAGCAGCATCTATGGAGCGAAGGAAATAGGTAACGTTTCGGGCCGAAACCCTTCTTCAGACTCCATTTCACTGAAGGTCCATTTCACTTTCTTCATGCACCCAGATTTTCGAATTGAATTAGTTAGTGTTTTTAGATGAACTCTAACGTTGTACTCTGTTGAGGTGAACTGTTTCATCAAGTCATCCATAGCTCATTTGAAGGCAAGCAAGTGTAACATAAGTTGTAAATGCCTCATTAGATCTTAAGTTAGCTGGAGAGCTTGACAAAACTCCCACCTCTGCCAGAACAGTTCAATCAACAGCTGAGATTGGTGTAATTTCTCCAGTTCCAGAATCCTTCCACATGTCAGTGTCTCCCTTGCTCACAAGCAGTGGCCACAGCACAAGTTTTTGTGCTTCCCAGCTTAGTAAAATGTGCTGCATAAAATGGAGAGATTCTGAACCATTGTCAAAATGGAGATCTAAGAACAACATTATTCCCAAGCATCACGAAGGAAAGAATCCTTCAATCTGGTATGGAATGAAGGTGCACATGTCAATGGCATGTCAGTACAAGGCATGGGAATCCATACGTCAGCTGTTTGGCCCACCGAGTCCATGCCGACCAGCGATCACCCCGTACACTAGCACTACCCTACACACTAGGGACAACTTACAATTTTACCCAAGCCAATTCACCTACAAACCTGTACGTCTTTGTAGTGTGTGAAGAAACCAGAGGAGAATGTTCAAACAGGGAGAACGTACAGACAGCATCCGTAGTCAGGATCGAACCCTGGTCTCTGGCACTTCTTCTTGTGTATGGCGTGCACAGCCTAAAGTTGGAGGTCAACTTGTTCTATTTGATCTTTTGTTTGTGCATGTCGGGTTGACTGTATTAGTCGAAACAGGGTGGACCACGTGAAGGTTGCAATCTCCCACCCCAGTCTCTGGCGCTGTAAGGCAGCAACTCTACCACTGTGCCACTGTGCCACCCTTGCACAAGAACTCACCTGATAATTCTGGTTGACTGGTTTAAACATTGAAGGAAGTCTTTATTAAAGAATCACATCTGGAAGATGCCCGTGAATGGAGAGTAGGAAGGTGTTTGCTTGTAATGTCATCAGCTGTTGGATGGCCATCCACCTTTCCCTTTCTGGGCTCACACAAGTAGAGCACCCACTTTACTGCAGGTACAAAATCCTCTGTCAAACTGTACTTTAGTGTGGCCATAAGGAAGCAGTGCTTAGTAATGGGATGGAGTCTCAATTAGCAAAGATTCTACATTTTTGGAATTCAAGGCCTTTTGCTTTAAATCACTTCAAAAATGTTTCAAAGCAATGAGGCAAATTTAAAACATTAAGTTTCTCCTTCAGAATATTGAACCTTGATCAGCTTCACGTGTAAATAAAAGCAACGTTTGAATCTCTATACGTGGATTGCTTTGTTTATCTGTTTTTTCCTGCTTTTTGTCTCATTTGAGCAGAAAATACCAAACATTTACCCAGAAGGAGATCAAGGTTAGATTCTAATTACTTGCCCAGTATGTTTAATGCCTTTGGTGACAGATATCATGGAAATTGCAGGCAATGAGAAACCGCTGCATATCTCAGTCCCAACAATCTGCTATCAATTCGGCTTCGGGGCAAATTGGTTAATGTGTGATATTTTCAATCGCGAGGTCTAGCAGTGATGTGGCTCACTTGGTATTCAGAATAATGTTAACGCATTTCTGCATCTATCCTAGAGTTTTCAAAATAATATCAAATTCTGACTGTAATGAGTGCACACTTATTACATGCAGTACTTACATAAGTAATGGTGAGTAAAGCAATTAACACATTACTGCACAAAGAAATGTACAATAATTAATAACACCATAAAGGGACCATAATGTCTGTTTGTCTCCTTAGTCATGCAGCTGAGCAGGATCCTATAAAAAAAACACAAAATGCTGGAGTGACTTAGTGGGTCAGGCAACATCCCTGGAGAACATCAATATGTGATGTTTTGGGTCGGGTTCCTTCCTCAATCCGAAATGTCACATATCCATGTTCGTCAAAGATGCTGCCTGACCCGCTCGAATTGCGGGGTTGAAAGTGACCTGGAGCAGGGCCTTACATCGCCAGGTGTGGCTTTAAATGGCCGCAGGACTTGCTAGCGCCCGCCGGGGGCTCCAACATCAAGACCCAGAGCAGGGCCTTACATCGCCTGGCGTGGCTTTAAATGGCCGCAGGACTTGCTAGCGCCCGCCGGGGGCTCCAACATCAAGACCCAGAGCAGGGCCTTACATCGCCCGGCGCGGCTTTAAATGGCCGCGGGACTTGCTAGCGCCCGCTGGGGGCTTTGACTTTGGCTGTGACATCGGGAGAAAAATGGAGAACAGGGGAGAGGCAAGACTTTGCCTTCCATCACAGTGAGGAGGAGATTCACTGAGATGGATGTTTGTGTAAATTGTGTTGGTGTGTGTCTTGGTTCTTTTCTTGTATGACTGCAGAAACCAAATTTTGTTTGAACTTCATGTGAGGTTCAAATGACAAATAAACGGTACTGCATTGTGTATTGTATTGTGTTGTATTGTGTTGTGTTGTGTTGTGTTGTATTGTGTTGTGTTGTGTTGTGTTGTGTTGTACTCCAGCACTCTATCTTTTTTGTAAAGCAGCAATCTTGTATCTAGGGTCCTATCAAAGATTTGTATATAATGTCTCTCTTTTCTCCCTTTATCATTATCTCCATGGCCGTGAAGGTTGTGATAAACATCATCAACATGATAGTTCACCCCATCTAAAAGACAAGCGGTGATCAAAATATTTCTTGCAGATATGCATTTCTTCATCTCCGCTGCGATGAGAATGAAATACCATTACATTTCAATTCCACAGAAATAAAATGATGCATTACATTGATAAGTCTGAGTAGAACTGTCAGGAGTAATCAGTATTGTGTTGTTTAGCACAGTTGGGACACAACCAATTTTTAGTTACAGACATTTCACACTTTTTTTGCATTATCTATCCAATGACTGACAAGTGACTAAACCAACTATTGAAGTGCAGAGGTCAAGAAAATGGTCACGTGTGTTTAATTGTCATACGTACTGTACGAACAGTGGAACAATTAAATTCTTGCTTGCTGCAGGATTACAGTCCCGTTAACACTACAACACTACATAAAGAAATGTACAACAATTAATAACACCATTAACTAATAATCAGTAATACTACATAACCAGATCATATTGTTGCAAAACAGAAGCCTGTATTGCAATCAAAACAAGTTAATAGTAGATCATTGCTGCTGTGGTAGGGCTGTGATTAGCATTGTGTGCAGTGTTCAAATGCCTGATGGATGCTGGGATGATGTGGTTCACAGTTTTCAGGCTCCTGTTCCTTCTTCCCTATGGAGCTGAGTAAGCGGCCAAGCTGGTGTGGGTCCTTGATGATAATAGCTGGCTTTTTGAGACAGTGCCTCCTGTTGAACCACGCGATGGTGGGAAGGTCAGTACCTGTGATGAACCAGGCAATGTCTACCACTTTCTGCAGCCTCCTTCATTCCCGAGAATTCGAGTTACGGAACCAGTTAATATGCTCTCTGTGGATGTTCATTAGAGTATTCGGCATCATATCCAACCTCCTCAATCTTCCAAGGAAGGAGAGGTGTTGATGAACTTTCCTTGTGATTGCTTCAATGTGCTGGCCCCAGGTCAGATCTTCAGAGGTATGCACACCCAGGAACATGACCCTGTTGGCTCCCTCCATCGCTATCCTGTCGATGAAGACAGGTTCCTTGATCCTCGACTTTCCCTTCCTGAAGTCAACAATCAAATCCTTAGTCTTACTAACGTAAGTTTATTGCTCTGACACCATTCAATCCCTCTATGCTGTGACACAACATTAGCTGTACTTGTCCAGTGATGGTGGTACTGTGGGCAAATGTAAAGATGGCTTTGGAACTAGTCTAGCTACACAGTCATGGGTAGAGAGAGGGTACATCAGGGGACTGGCCACACAGCCTTGAGGTGCTCCTGTGCTGATGGCTATCAAGATGCCAATTGCTGCCAATTCATGCTGATTGTGGTCTGCTGATGAGGAAATCGAGGATCCAATTGCATACTGTAGATCTCTGAACTTTATGTTGTGTAGAGGTGATGATGGTATTGAAAGCTGAGCTGTAGTCGATGAACCACAGCCTGACATATGGTTTCTATTGCCCAAGTGGTCCAGTGCCAGGTGAAGAGCTAGTGAGATCACATCCCATGTTGGCCTGTAGATGCTGTGTAGTGGTGGAAGGTGAACTGCGGTGGGCAGGTGTTGATATGCATCATAACCAACCTCTCAAAGCACATCGTTACCTTGGACATTGGTAATACCGGTGGTCAGTAGTCATTCAGGCATGCCACCTTGCTCTTCTTGGGCATTGGGTATTATGGATGTCCTTTTAAAGCAATAATGGAGTGATGGTTAGTTATTTTTTGTGGTAGTTACTCCCAGAATATTTAGTAGAGAGTGATTGTGCTACTCTTTCTTCTGGATCCAGTGACAATAAGTGAACTCAGCAAAGGGGCTCCACTTGAACCCTCCTCTTCCTTGTCCTTGGGCAGTCTTTAAGGATCAAGTACATCTTGTTTCCACTCGAGTCTTGTAGGTGCAGATTCAGCTGGTGAGGCCAATGTGGGAACTGTAAGACTGAAGAAGGGTCTCGACCCGAAACGTCACCCATTCCTTCTATCCAGAGATGCTGCCTGTCCCGCTGAGTTACTTCAGCATTTTGTGTCTATCTTCGGTGTAAACCAGCATCTGCAGTTCCTCCCGACACAATAGTGATTTACTGCAACATTTTTGACCTGCGTGGCTCATGAGTTGCAAGATCACCAACATTATAATGGAAACACCTGACCAACCAGCTGTTACATCTGCACCTCAGAGTTGGCAAAATCCATAAATCTTCATTGAATGACAGTAGTAAACCCATACGAACCATATCATCATCATCAGCTATTCTGATCCATCTCCAGGGAGTTTAAAAAGAGAGAAGATAAACTGTCAATTTCTGAATGGAGTTTACTAGAGCATACATTAAGCTATTTATTACTGTTTTATTGCAACCTGGTACAGATTCTCTGCAAACCAAGTAACCAAAAGCATCACACTTGAAACACTTCCTATTGCATCGACCCGTGACTGTACCTACTGTCATTTCACCTACAGTCATATAAAAATAACTCAATAGACAATAGACATTAGGACTCTTAACTTACATTACTATGCACATCGGATGCTACAGACGATCCTGATATATTTCTATAAAAAGTTGATGTGATCAAGCTCCATGCACCATCTCCAGTTGTCTCACTTTCACTTGTGGCCCCAACGATAGATTGTCAGCATCTGGATTTGACTTGATCTGCAGGTGTTGTTTTTCAAACCATGCAGCAGCCAGCAGCAAAAGCAGTCGTGCTGTGGTTACCTTGTTTTAAAGCTTGTAAAATATTTTTGTTCCTTTGCTCTCGAAGGAGTGGCAACAGCATTTAGTTTCACCTTGCACAAAAACAAATATCATTTTTAAATGATTTAATCAGTTTAAAGGTAGAGACAGATCAATATTATGCTGCGCTGACTGATGCAATGGGGCCTGACGTAGGGAAGCATCAGGATAACAATGAATAGGCTAACGTTCTTCGCTTCAATGCGTCTGACAAACAAATAGCCTTTGGAATTCAAATCATTCTAGCATTCTAGCTATAAAGGATGAAAGAAAGATAGCCCACAACAACAAATAATGGTATGTGTTTCTGTTCAATTCAACAACGACTATCTTCACAGAAACCAAAGAACAAGCCCACTACATTAAGATTAGCCACAGATTTGTGATTTGTCAATGTGAATGCTCGTCAGTGCCAATCTGAAATAGTCTTGCTGGAAATAGTTTTCCTTTAACATGCGAAATATACTTTAACATGAAAACTGTACAATTGCATTTAGAGAGTTACCTGCTGATGTCATAGGTTTATGGCAAAAATTACTTCTGGACTTCAGCTTCTAACATCATGTCCAGGGAAAGTAGCGGGCCAGAGAGATGGTTTACATGGTGTCTGCTCCCAGTTGATGCAGGTCGATGCTATCCTGCAGGAGGAAGAATTCTGTATCTTCACAGTGTACAGACTCACACCTGTGGGTTACAGTGCTCTATGGGAGTGACAGCAATCCAATAATCCATTGTCCAACAGATTACTGGGATTACTGAGCTGCAACCCTTGGGGAGTGGCAGTAGCTGTGTGGAACAAGAGTTGGCTGCCCACTCTCAGGAAGACTGTTTCAGTCTCAGCTCAGTTTAGTTTATTGTCATGTGTATCGAGGTACAGGGAAAAGCTTTTTGTTGCATGGTAAACAGTCAGCAGAAAGACAAATACATGATAACAATCAACCCAATTACAGTGTATAGATACATGATAAGGGAATAACGTTTAGTGCAAGGTCCGGTCACGATAGTCCGAGGGACATCAAAGAGCTAGACAGTAGTTCAACACTGCTCTCTGGCTGTGGCAGGATGATTCAGTTGCCTGATAACAGCTGGGAAGAAACTGCCCCTGAATCTGGTGGTGTGTGTTTTCATACTTCTATAACTTTACCTGATGGAGGAGGGGAGAAGAGGGAGTGGCCAGGGTGTGACTTGTCCTTGATTATGCTGCTGGCCTTGCTGTGGCAGCGTGAGGTATAAATGGAATCAATAGAAGGGAGGTTGCTTTGTGTGATGGCCCTGGGCTGCTTGCACAATTTGCTGCAATTTCTTATGGTCCTGGATGGAGCTGTTCCCAAACCAAGCTGTGATGCATCCTGATAAAAATGTTTTCTATGGTTTGACACTCCACTGTGTCCTTGTTGTTGCCTGTTGGATAGTTTACCCTGACTGTAGCCAAGATGATGCAACCATCACTTCTGCTAACACTCAACCAGCAAAAGTCATTGGTCTTGATGCAAACATTGCATGGTACACCAGGCCAGGCAAAATACACATATTGGTTAAGAGCCAGAGAAATGGATAAGTGACTACTATTTTATAAATGAATATGGCATGATTCCATTTATAAATCATAGTTCAAACTTAATTTGGAGCGGCGTTTACATTTGCATTGTGGTGAGTGAGAGGGGAATCTCACATGACTGGATAATTTGGGTTGTGGTTACTGTGCTACACAGATGAGTTGTTCATTAACAGTCTGGGCAGGAAGGGACTGCTCAAGGTTCCTTCTCCCTTCCTTCTCCCTTCCTTCTCCCTTCCTTCATCTTCCTTCTCAGCTGCTTGCCTCAGAGCAAGATTGTCCATTTACGGTTTGCAATGCGACACCCACCACCGATAATCATGTTGACATCTGATCTAGCATGTGGTGCAGAACTCATCCAAATCTGTCCAGACATCTGCCCTCGTGCCACCGTGCATTATCCCACTTGCTTCCACAACCTGGCTTATGTTGTCTGCCTAAACAAGGGACTGCAGATGCTGCTGTACACAAAAGGACACAAGGTGCTGGAGCAACTCAGCGGGTCAGGCATTATGTCTGGAGAACATGGACAGATGATGTTTCAGGTCATGTCCCTTCTTTAGACTGGTCCTCACCTATCCATGTCCTCCAGAGAAGCTGCCTGACCAGCTGAGTTACTGCACCACGTTGTACCCTTTTATGTTGTATGCATGTTGCACGGGGATAATCCATGTGGCCTTTAGACCACCCACCAGTCGAAGGCACCATGAGTCCAGCTCGATGGTACACAATGACCGGCATAATTTGCTGCCTCTCCATACACCAATTAGTGCATCCAGGGTTTAGTATCATTCTCATTTTCACTGGCATGCTGCAGCCACAAAGCAATGTGTATACAGCCAGTTGTATCTTTAACATGGTGGGACCTCCATTCACAGCAGGATACTCTGCCGGCAAGTCTCTGGAAAGAGAATGAAATGAATGTGAAGCTATGATCACTTTCCCGTGCAAAAATCAACAATAAACTTTTGAGATGCTCCAAATGCACCCACCTCCAATTTGGAGGGACGCAGGCACAATACTGTTCATTGTCATGGTTGCCATGATCACCTTTACAACTATTATCAATGTTTATCTATAGATCTATTATCAATGTTTATCTATAGATCTATGAGCAATTGTTAACTTTACATCTATAAGCAGTGGTTATCTATACATTATCTATACATCTATTGGCAAAGATTATGTATACATCTATGGACAATGGTTCAGACATTAGATTTTGGAGATACAATGCGGAAACAGGCCCTTCGGCCCACCGAGTTCACGCCAACCAGCGATCACCCCATACACTAACACTATCTTACACACTAGGGACATAGAAACATAGAAAATAGGTGCAGGAGGAGGCCATTCGGCCCTTCGAGCCAGCATTGCCATTCATTGTGATCATGGCTGATCGTCCCCTATCAATAACTCGTGCCTGCCTTCTCCCCAATTTACAATTTATTTTACTGAAGCCAATTAACCTACAAACCTGTACGTCTTTGGAGTGTGGGAGGAACCCGGAGCACCCGGAGAAGACTCCCGGAGAAGCTGGAACACCCGGAGAAGACTCACAGGGAGTACATACAAACTCCGTACAGACACCACCCGTAGTCAGGATCGAACATGAGCTCTGGCGCTGAGGCAATAACTGTGCCGCCCTATCTACACATCTATTAACGTTGTTTATCTGTACATCTATTGGCATTGGCTATCGATGCATCTACTGGCAATGTGTCCCTTGCCCAGCCGTGTGACGTGTTGCCACAACTGGCTGGTTTCATTGAGGACATTCTCAGTGAAGCATAGACACCTTGTGCACTGTTCCACATTGTATTCCTAGTGTCAGCATACAATTAACATCCTGGTTAAGACCTGTGGGCCCCTTGGCATCCTCCAGCATTTGTACAGCCTCTGGTCATGCTTCTACTAATACTTTAGGCCAAGCAGGATACCTGCCCAATCAACCATGCTTGACAGCAATTGATTTGCAGAAAAGCCTTGGTCAGCAAAATGTCTCATTGCGCCTGTTTCCTTTTTGCAACGTAAAAAAGCAGAGTTGTGCCAACTAGCAGAATAAATAAATCAGCTCAGCTATGGTCTCCAAGTAATGATCTCGGAGTTTGTTGCTGCTGCAATATAGCAGATCAGTAGACCAGTGGTAGAAGGTAATAATGGAACATTGAGCACCAAAATGGCAGCAGTGGTGTAAAATATTACCTGGAGATTAACACGCACGCACACTTCCATTGGACATATACTGCTGGCCAATATGACTTCTGGCATAATATGCTCCATACACATGCACAGTTTCCATTTGGGGGTTTTAGGTTTCTCTTGTCAAAGTGTCAATTTGTCCCAAGGGCTGGCTGATCCTAAAAGGACAGAAAGTGCTAGAGTATCTCAGTGGTTCTGGCAGCTACAATGGAGAACGTGGATAGGTGACGTTTCAGGTCAGGACCCTTCTATTTGGCCTCTTCGACCAGATGTGCATTAGTTTGCTTTTTGTTTTGCCTTTTGTGAATGACCATTTTCCATTTTTTGTTGTTGGAAGCGTTATGCCCCAATATGTCATCTGACAAACCATCTCTTTTTGTATTGATCCTTGGGCAATACTTAGGTCTTTCAAGCTGATCACAACAGGAGCTTCATCTCATTACAGATTGCATTTTGGGTGATCTACTAATTAGACGTTGGGCTATTAATATGAGGGATTTAGACCAAGTGAGTAGTCCATGTTTACACTTGTTACAGTTGCCCATGCAATATTCACTGTTCTTACCACCTTGAATTTTGACCATCTTTCTGTGGCAATCTAGATTAAATTGATTTTATTTTTGAATGTGATGTCCACATGATGTCCATAAGGGGTTTATCCATCACACGCACACAGTATAGATGTTGTAACTATTGCCATTTTAATGTCTATTTCACTTCACTGCCTCTTGTGGAGTCTTAACACATGTGTCAATGCATAAAAAGCATGTTCATCATTGTCACAGCAGTGTCAGGTGGGGAACCTCCCTGCTGCCGACACTATGCACCTTCTGTCACTAACTTTGGGTGGCCTAAAATGGCTTAGATAGAATGGAAGTGGAGAGAATTTTTCCGATAGTGGAAGAGTCTAGGACCAGAGGGCACAGCCTCACAATAATACCTTTTAGAATGGAGATGAGGAGGAATTTCTTTAGCCAGAGGGTGGTGAATCTATGAAACTAATTTCCACATATGGCAATGGAGGCTAAGTCATTGGTTATTATTAAAATGGAGATTGATGGGTTCTTGGTTAGGGTGTCAAAGATTACGGGGAGAAGGTCGGAGAATGGAGTTGAGAGAGAAACATTTGATCCATGATCAAATGACGGAGCAGATCGATGGGCCGAATGGCCTAATTCAGCTACTATGTCTTATGGTCTTATGCTTGATGCCAGGTCTATATTCCTAACTCCTTTGGCCAGAGATTCCGTTTACATTAAAGTTACACTGAGCAAATCTCAAGAAAACAGACTATAATAGTTGGAAAGATCTGGCAGCCAACTAATCTCAATGGCACCAAGACCACTATGTTGCTCTGCTATAGGATCTTTGACGAAGACCACTAACTTGCTCTCAAATGTAAAGAGGGAGATAATGGAAAGAAAATGAAAATCAATTCTGGAAATATGGAAACAACTGAAAATTCTGTGGAGATATCAGTGGGTCCAAGATTGTGACATCTCAACATCCATCAGTGAACCATTGTCAAAACCAACCCCATGTTGAGTTATGTTTGCCGATGAGTAACCTATCTGTGGGGTTAGACTGTTTCCTCTTCAACTTCATCAGATTGATAGTGAGCCCCATTAATATTATTTTGTTCAAATATTCCTATCAGCATTCAAGAAGCAGCTCATGTTGATGTGGGCTGTTTGAGGATCTGGGCACAATTATGAAAGTTCCCGATCATGTTGGTCAAAGTCTTGGTTCTCCTGCCTGCCATCTATCCTGAAGCCAGTGTGCTTTCTTTATCCAAGTTGCTGAACATAGAACAGTATAGAAGAGAAACAGGTTGTTCGGTACAATACGTCAGTGCCAAACATGATGACGTTAACTAATCTTTGCCTGCAGGAACTGCAGATGCTGGTTTAAACCGGAGATAGACACAAAAGTGCTGGAGTAACTCAGTGGGACAGGCAACATCTCTGGAGAGAAGGAATGGGTGACGTTTCAGGTTGAGACCCTTCTTCAGACTCTACCCATATCTTTAATGATCCGTAATGATCCATATCCATCCATTCTCCCATATCTAAAAGCCTCTAAACAGCATCTGCCCCATCCACCCACCCTTGGCAACACGTTTGATACACCCACCCACCCACCACACTGTGCATAAAAACCTGCCCCACACATCTCCTTTAGAGATTCCTCCTCTCACCTTAAACCTACACCCTCTAGGCTTTGTCATTTCCACTCAAAGAAAAAGATTTTACCATATATCCTAACTTAGAAATAAGTGAGCCTCTAAATAAGACGGGTCAGAGCCATATTCTTATTTGGAGTCTGGGATGGGGTGGGAAATTTCAGCCTTCCATGACCTGTGTTATCTTAGTCTTTCAGGATTATCTAAATTAATTTTGCAAAACAACCACAGTGTGACTGTGATGAAGGACTTTGTGAAATGAATAAATTCAAATGATGCTCTGAATGTTCTCCTGATATTTGTCTGGTAGTATGGACCACATTACTCATAGTTCTGCCTTTGCAAAATCTACATTGGTTGCCAGACAAGGTTTTTGTTTGGCTATATGTTCACTGGAGTTGGCAAATTATGAATTTCATGAGACTACTGCCCCTTGCCTTTGGACAGATGGATAATTGATACACCCTTGTGCTCTTGTGGTATGATTTCATCTATCATGTGCAGGAAAACCTCATCAAGGACTGACTCAGATGGTGTCCGCCAGCCAATATCTCAATCATTATAATAAATCAGGTGCCATGTCGCCAGACACAGGATTGACAGGCTCATGAGCTCAGGCAATGCAAGCTCTCAAGCAATGAAGGTTGTTCAGTAAGAAATACTGAACTTAAAGGTGGTTGATCCCTGATCTCATATCCTTTGATGGACTTCTTGTTTAACTCAGTCTTCAACTGGTTACTGTAGCTGTGTTAGATTTGGGTTGTGTTAGAATAGAGCCATCAGTACCAGTGGGCACTGTTTCCACCAGACGGGAGAACAGGTTGTTAGTGGAGTTACACGCGTGTGGTTTTTTCCACCTTCAGCACTTTTGCCACTTTTCCAGTTTAGTTTAGTTTTGTTTAGTTTAGAGATAGAGTGTGGAACCACCGAGTCTGCACGGACCAGCAATCCCCGCTCACTAAGACAACCCTGCACACACTAGGGACAATTTACATTTATGCCAACACAATTACCTATATGCCTTTGGAGTGTGGGAGGAAACCGAAGATCTCAGAGAAAACCCACACAGGTCATAGGAAGAACGTACAAACTCCGTACAAACAGCACCCGTAGTCAGTGTCGAACCCGGGTCTCTGACACTGTAACACAGTAACTCTACCACTGTGGCATCGTGCCATTGTGTATTAGAAACTCTTTGGAAAGAGCAGTTTCCTTTGATACTGATGGCAAGCTTTTCAAACGGGTTTGGTAAAAGACACCTTTCTCACAGAGCAGAACGTGCTCTCCATATTGGTATCATCGAACCACCCTTAATGTTGACTGGGCTTTGGCACAAAGGTCCCACTGGAGACCAGGGGGGAGACTGAAGTGTCTTGTCCTGCTGCATTTACAAATTTCCAAAAGTGATGGTGCTAATGCTGAGGTGTGTGTGTACGTCTGCTACTTTAGACAATGTTTCATTTGGTTTCGCTGCAGAAGAATAGATTTAAATATTTTTTTTTTAAATGTCAAGGCAATGAAAGTAATGTGGGGCACAAAATGCTGGAGTAACTCAGTGTGTCCGGCAGCATCTGTGGAGAAAAGGTGTAGGTGACTGTACGGGTCAAGATCCTTCCTTAGACAGAGTCAGGGGAGAGGGAAACTAGAGATGCGTGAGGAATGTGGGGATGACTTGCGACCATTTGGACAAGAACACAACATGGTCAAGTTTATCCCATGTTCACATCTTCACATCTAATTTTTCACCACATATAAAATGATGCAGTCTGTAAATGAACCACTTAGTCTAGTGCAATCTCATCCCTGAGCATCCAGATTCATAATGGTGAACATGGTAAGTTTGTCCCTGGTCCATCTTCATGGAGGCATGAGGAAGCAGTGTGGTGAAAATGGAAATAGCTCCAGTGTGTGAAATTGAATTGAGCAAAGGAAATTTGGTAGAGACTTTCCCTCTCTCTCTTGAGTTCCTTCATCCAGACTTAACTGCCACGTTGACAGGAGATGCAGTGGTGGGCTGGTGGTCTCTGCTGCATTAGCCACCAATCACCATTCTTTCTATATATTCAAGAGGGAGTTAGATATAGCTCTTAGGACTAACAGAATCAATGGATATGTGGAGAAAGTAGGAACAAGGGTACTGATTTTGGATAAGCAGCCATGATCATATTGAATGGCGGTGCTGGCCATTGAATGTCCTACTCCTGCACCTATTTTCTATGTTTCTACTGCTGCATGCATTGAAATTGAGAAGTGATCGTGGCTATCACATCTGCCACAGGCCACTTTGTACAATAGATGCCCCCTTCTCATTGAAAATCATTCACCCAAGAACTCTTCTCTACCTATGGTGGCACCAGTACAGGTCTCCCAGAATGGGATTGGCACTTCAGAGCCATGGATGTGTAGCTTTGGGGACAAGAGATGTGGAACTATCTACAGTGGGACAAGGCTAACTTTTATAACTCTAAATTAGTGTTGGCATAATGTGTAGCTTTTAGAAAGTATTTAGACAGTACTGAGAGTCATGAATTCTGACACCATGGCCCTTAACAGTACTAAGCTTATACTTGCACACTTTAATGATGGTGTGTGTAGGCCTAGTGACATCTAGTGACAGAGAACAAGTTCAGTGACAACTTATTCCTCTATTTTCATGATTGCAAGAAATAAGTTTAGAGTGGGCCTGCAATTTTGTAACGTTGGTAGGTAATTGGTAGACCTATAGTTGATACTTTCACTGTCAAGGCTCATTACAGTGCCCTCCATAATGTTTGGGACAAAGACCCATCATTTATTTATTTGTCTCTGTACTCCACAATTTGGGATTTGTAATAGAAAAAAAAAATCACATGTGGTTAAAGTGCACATTGTCAGATTTTAACGAAGGCCCTTTTTATACATTTTGGTTTCACCATGTAGAAATTACAGCTGTGTTTATCCTACAGTTGGAATCCCAGCCAGGCCTTTTTGGACTTCGACTGTCAAGACTGATCTTTACCAAACTCTACAGAAAACATCTTGACTCTGCATTACTGAAGAGTCAAACATTAATTACAGGTTTTTGTTGAGGGAGTTCCACTAATTGTGGCCGGATTGCTAAAATAGTTGCTGCTGTCTTTGAAGTAATTTTTCCTGTGACTGTCTGAGTTCACACAGCAATTATTGGTCCATGCTGTGGGCTAGTTTGATTCCATCCCACCCCCACCACCACCCCTATGCAAACAATACATATGTTATGCACTATTTTTAAATTCCAATGTTTTGTTATTTCCTCATTTGGTTAAATAAGCTGAGCAAGTTTTGTTTTGTTGAGTATTTCACAAAACCATACCGCAGGGCGGGCGAATGAACAATATTTTAAATCCAGTTGTCACAGGGAGTGGCCTTTTGCACACAGCCTCAAGTGGTAATGTTGTTTACAAGGATGATGGGGGAGGGTAAGCTGCTTGCAAACCAAGTGCATCAAACATATCTCTCCTCCACCATGTGCTTTCATTTTTCCCCATGGTGATGTCAGCTTCAAATTGATGCCTTTCTTATAAAAACAAATGTAGCCCCTTTCTCACCATGGCAACCAGTGTATTTACCACCGTATTCCTAGGGAGAATTCTCTTTCCAACAACCTGCTGATCCTTTCTATAATGGTGGATGATTCGGCAAAATTACAGGACAGTCCAAATGCAGTTAATGGTGCTGACACTGGAAAAGGCTGACAAATGGGGTGACGTTGTATCTATTGGGGCAATACTTTGGTTGCTTTAACTAGATCACAAGCAGGAACATACACTTTTTTGTTTCTGCTCATTAGCTGCTTCCTGAGAAGATACAGTACAGTTTTACAGTCATCTCAGATGTAAAGGAAATCATTAGTCTGTCTGTTGGAACACTTGTGTGTGTTGTCAGTGGCGGTGTTTGCATCTGTTCTGGTGCTGTATGCCCTGGGGACTTGTTTCCTGTTGTGGTTCCTGTTGCTTACCCCAGAAAGTTGATTTCTCTTTGTCGTAACATGTCATATTGCCCACAGCCTGTATGGTGCGGCATTACAGAATGTACACGTGTGTGTGTGCGTGCGTGCGCTGTGTGTTTTAGCGATGTACTTACAATAGATGCAGCCTCTGTAAAAGGAGGGCCTGCGCTGGATTTCAAGTATCTAGTGGCATTATTTTGACGTGAGGACACCATATTGGTCTATTGCCAGGGATATGTTGCAATGTAATTACTAAGCCAAATCTGCATACTCAATCTATTCCCTACATTTTGCCCATCGAGCCCTTCAGAGACAGACAGAGATTAAGGAACAGGTCAGATTAATGTTTTTATATTTTATAAGTTTACAGGTACAGCATGTAATAAATACACCTTTGGCTCAGGTGAGACCATTCACTCACCTGTTCACACTAAATCTATGTTATTCCACTTTTTGCTTCCACTCCCTTCCATACCAGGGGCAATTTACAGAGGCTAATTGACATACAAACCCTTTGGGATTGTTTTAGGAAACAGGAGCATACAGAGGAAACCCACAGAGGCAGTCACAGAGAGAATGTGTCAACTCTACCTGCACAGCACCCAAGTTCAGGACCAAGCCCAGGTTTCTGGTGCGATAAGGCAGCAGCTGTATGTACCAGCTGTGCCACTGTGCCGCCCTGTAAATATGCCTGATGATGGGGATAAAAGGTTGCAGAAGTTGGGAAAAATAAACAAATATTACAAACACTGCAGGAGAATAGATTTAGATAATTAAAGAACAGGTCAAGACAATTAAAGTAATGTGGGGAATCACTTGCTATCATCTGACATGAAAACCATGTTGTCACGTTTACACAGCCTAAAACAGTAAAATATTATATTTGATATTCCATGTTCACTTGGAATTTTTTGCCACATATTTAAAATGCTGGACAACTTTGAGGTTGAATTTAGGGACATTTCAATATTGAGATATCTGACAGTCGTAAAAACCAATAAGTAAGAAATGAAATGTAAGATTTAGGAGGGAAGAATCGCAACAAAAAGAAAGGATATTGTTGTTTAAGAGACTTTTGGATAGGCACATGGATGTGGAGGGAATGGAGGGCAGGCAGATAAGAGTTTGTCTTGGTATCATGTTCCGAACACACATTGTTCCGGTCCAGTGGGGTATGTTCTATGCTACGAAATAGAAAGAATGGAAGAATGGAATGGAGAGAGATATATTTCACAGAAAGATAAATGAGTATCTTAATGTGATAGGATTAGTGCAGTGAGTGAGAAAGAAGTTTAAAGGTACACAAAAGCACTGGAGAAACTCAGCGGGTGCAGCAGCATCTATGGAGCGAAGGAAATAAGCGACGTTTCGGGCCGAAACCCTTCTTCAGACTGATGGGGGGTGGGGGGGGGGGGGGGGGGGGGGAGGAGGAGGGGAGGAGGAGGAGCCTGGGGGGTGGGAGGAGACATGGGAGGGCTAGCAAAGCTGGGAGAATTCAAGGAATGGGGAGAAGGACAGCAAGGCCTAGCAAAATGGGAGAATTCCATTTTGCTAGCCCTTGCCATCCGGCCCGCGCAAGGGCTCCCCCCCCCCCCAGGCGCAAGGTCCGGATGGGTTTTGGCCCGAAAACATGGAATTCTCCCAATTTTGCTAGGCCTTGCTGTCTCCTCCCCTTCTCTCCCCTCAGTTCCTTCTTGAACACGAGAGAAGTTTAGTTTAAGTTTAGAGATACAGCGCGGAAACAGGCCCTTCGACCCACCAAGTCCGCACCGACCAGCGATCCCCACACATTAACACACATGGGACAATTTTACATGAAGAAGGGTCCCAACCCGAAATGCCACCCATCCTTTTTCAGAGATGCTGCCTGACCTGCTGAGTTACTCCAGCACTTTGTGAATATCCTAGGCTTCCACCTGCCAATTGCTGCTCGGGAAACATGTGCTCTATGTGAATGTCACCTGTGAATAGGATTAGGCATTCCTGTAATCTCCCCATTGGAGAATAGTCGTGTACGCGCTGTTATTGCCTCTGAATTCATGCACCGTTTTTTGTCATTTGCATTCAAATTAAAGGGCCTGTCCCACTTGGGCGTTGTTTCGTGAATCCCAAATTCCTTGGGCGCCACCACCTCACCGTAATGATGTCGCCTCGTGCATCGTGATACATAAATGATGTGTAAATAACACCCAAGTGGGACAGGCCCTTAACACTGTAGTCTATGTAATGGTTCAACAAGCAGTTATCACCATGGCCCCAAACTGAGCCTCTGGTTCAAGGACATCCCACCTTTCAGTTCATGTTCTGTGCTGAATTAACTGATCTACGATGATAAATTTGTTGGGAAGAAATTTCTCTCTACTACATTCTGTTGCCACCAATGGATGTTGAATGTACAGAGAGGTGAGCAAAACCAGTCACAATATTTCCAAACGTTTAGCACTGGTGTGACAGTCTTTCTTCAGTTCCAGTCTAGGGGTGGAAATAGAATAGTGAAGCCTTTTGCACAAATACACCATTTCCCTTCTTGTCTGTGGTGTATTTAGAGTTCTGTTCTTGATTGTGCTCTGGGGATACAAAGTGGTTTAATGTGGAGAGAGAGAAGGTTGACTACGTTTACGATGGGTTTCTAAAGTGTAAAACTACCTCCTCTAATGATTACTTGGCCAGGGTAGGTAGTTGGTGTTTATTTATGCTTAGGGCACATTCAAACTGTTGAATTATATATTAAACCCTCATCATAACTGACTATGGGGAGGGGTGGGGTTGGGGGCAGAAATGGTCTATTATTGCCGAATGCCCGCTATAACTGAGTGCGGTATTTTCATTGTATAAGTAGTAGAAACTAACAACTGCAGTCGCTGTTTCATATACAAAAGGAAACAGAGTGCTGGAGTAACTCAGCAGGTCAGGCAGCATCTCTGGGGAAAATGGTCAGGTGATGTTTCAGGTCGAGAGCCTTCCTCAGTCTCTCGGTCCAGAACTGGGTCTGGAATCCAGTTGGGTTGCCGGCCCTGGCCTGCTGGTGGCCATGGGACAGGTGAAGATCGGCAGAGTCATTGGTCACAGTCTACACGAGGCTGGAGACAAGGGAAGGGCAAGCGTGGCTTGGAAGCAACGAGAGAGCTGAGTTCATGGCCATTCTGGAGTTGGCACATTGATAGTTTTCATAATGTCTACATTGATAAGCTTGTGATTTACCATCGTTTTGTGAGTTGGTTTTCTGACAGGATAGACATCCAGTGCTCGCAATATAGGTATCACAGATAGGGACTAAAGAAAAGCTAAACTAGGAACTAAGTAATTCTGTGACC
Source organism: Leucoraja erinaceus (assembly GCF_028641065.1). NCBI lineage: Eukaryota > Metazoa > Chordata > Chondrichthyes > Rajiformes > Rajidae > Leucoraja > Leucoraja erinaceus. The sequence goes on from NC_073377.1 coordinate 169,875,036, forward strand.
AGTATGATTATTTGTGTATCTCGGCAACGCTATGTGGTGGAGCAATCATTAATTTGTCAAGGATCAATGAACTAAAGGATCAGATGCAAGAGACAAAGTGCTGGAGTAACTCAGCGGGTCAGGCAGCATCTGTGGAGAGAAGGAATGGATGACGTTTCAGGTCGAGACCCTTCTTCAGACTGATGTGGAGATGGGGGAGGGGCGGGAACCCGCCCCTCCCCCACCTCCACATCAGTCTGAAGAAGGGTCTCGACGTCAGTCTGAAGAAGGGTCGTCAGGTAGGCATCGTGGCATTTACACAAGCAACCCAGCCACTTCTCTGCCGGAGATGAGAACAAGAGTGGACACAGAGTGCTGGAGTAACTCAGCAGGTCAGGCAGCATCTGTGGAGAACATGGATAGGTGACGTTTCACAGAGTGCTGGAGTAACTCAACGGGTCAGACAGCATGTGTGGAGAACATGGATAGGTGACGTTTCACAGAGTGCTGGAGTAACTCAGCGGGTCAGGCAGCATCTGTGGAGAACATGGATAGGTGACATTTTGGGTTGAGACCCTTCTTCAAACTGGTCCCAACCGAAGAAGTGTCCCAACCCGAAGTGTTCTCCAGAGATGCTGCCTGACCTGCAGAGTTACTCCAGCACTCTGTGCCGTTCTGTTTGGTAAACCAGCATTACATAACATTGTTATCACATAAAGATTCAGGTAATATTTCTACAGATGTTTCTAATCTAGATTTTGTAGATGAGGGATTGGGAGTTGGTGGTGTTCTTGAGGTAAATACTTAGAAATGTTAGAATTTGATGCTTAATGTATTTTGTATACTGTGAAGAATGAATGACGTTGCTGGTATGGTGGGGGTCACATTAGTTGTTGAGAAGCTGGCTTGGGTGATGAGGCACTTTTAACGTAGAGTGGACCAGCACTTGTTCCTACCTTGAGCACAAATCCATATGCCTACATCGAGAATATCTCGCACACAGCTTAATACAGTGATTTACTACATGCCTGCTCCAGAACCATTTACCACAGTTTTCTGCAGCATATTAAAAAGCAGGAACGCAGGCTGATTTTCTCTTCCTTTACACATGGACCCAGAGATCAATCATAATGCCTCTGATGCTTGAACACATGTCAGTGAAATAAGCACAATGAAATATTTTTATCGTACGTGTGAAGAGACTCGAGAGGTGTTGAGATAAATAGGGATGTGGGAAGCTGGCTAACTTGTGTAGTTCATGCATCCACATAGATCCTTTAATTCCCCTGAAAGCTCCCAGTATTGATGAGTGCTGCATATTCTTGGTGAGCTGCCACCCAGTTGGAACAATAAGAACGTGCTTCTGAAGTGGTCTCAAATCTTCATTCAGAGCAGAGGATGGAATCTTGCTCCTTGTTGCTGGCAAGCATGTATTCAAATCAACCCATCTCATGCCTGCCCTATTTGTGGGGTCTTGCCATGCATAACCTGACTGTCACGTCAACAGTGACTCCTTTCATAATTCTTTAGACTTTTTGACTGTTGATATAGCTTGAAACAGATCCTTTGACCCACTGAGTCTGTGCCGACCAGCGATCTCCCCGCACACTAACCTACACACACTATGGACAAATTTACAAATTTACAACTTACCAACACCAATTAACGTACAAACCTATATGTCTTTGGAGTGCGAGAGGAAACCGGAGCATCTGGGGAAAACCCACGTGGTCACGGGAGAATGTACAAACCCCGTAGAGACAGCACCCAAAGCCGGGTCTCTGCAGCAGGCGCAAGGCAGCAACTCTACCACTGTGCCTCTGTGCCTCCCTTACTCATTGGCTATAAAGTGATGGTAATAGAGTGATACAGTGTGGAAACAGACCCGACATTCCACCTTGACCACACCAGCCAACATTCCCAGCTACATTAGTCCCACCTGCCAGCATTTGGTCCATATCTCTCCAAACCTCTCCTATCCATGTATCTGTCTAATTGCTTCTTAAATGTTGGGATAGTCCCAGCCTCAACTACCTCCTCTGTCAGTGTGTTCCATCCTCCCACCACCCTGTGTGTGTGTGTGAAAAAGTTACCCCTCAGATTCCTATTAAATCTTTTCCCCTTCACCCTAAACCTATGTCCTCTGGTCCTCGATTCACCAACTCTGGGCAAGGGACTCAGTGCATCTACCTGATCTACTCTCATGATCTTATACACCTCTATAAGATCACCCCTCATCCTCCTGCACTCCAAGGAATAGATTCCCAACCTACTCAACCTAGCTCAGACCCTCTAGTCCTGGCAACAATCTGAGCTGGAATGTCGAACAATCTGAGCTGGGTTTTGAAAGGTGTAGAAAATACAAGTCTTGCTTGTTTTCCAAACTGTACTGCGATTGCATAACAAATTGTGATTAATGGTTAAGGTGAACTCGCCTGTTTTTATACCCAGGCCAGTAAATATTACTATCCCCTTTTGAAATATAGCAGCAAATTATTTTTGAAAGGCATCTGTTTTATATATTGTAATCCTCTCCATCTGCGCATCTCTTTGTTTATTTCTAAACCAATCCTGGACAATCTGCTAGTGGCGTACTTTATCGGAAATACACATTCAAGTATTCTCACACTTTACAGTTGGAATGTAATTCTTGCAACTAAGGAAAATATGAACTGCAGGTCAATTCTGTTGATCACCGCAAGAGCAAAGGATTTAAGTGTTAATATTCTCCTTAAAGTTCAGGAGGAATGGAGATGCAGGAGACAGTAAATTAGTCATCCACAGAGATGATGAAAAATCAGTTCTCCCAGGAGTTGACACTGCTGTCAGTGAAATCACAAGACAGATAGCATCTTTATCTACTAAGGGACGTCTATGCAAGTGTTGGAGGCAGAAGAGGAGGCACGCACTATTCACCTCAGACATATCAACACAGAAAATAACATGGAAATAGTGGCCACTCAAGACCATGTTGCTGTCATAAGCTCTGTGGTAAATCGTGGGTTGAATGACTGGATAGCTGAACTGCAACCAATGGTCAACTCGTTCACTGAGGCATACAAGGGGATGGTTCCACAAGACAAACGTCTTCTCCCAACCTGCCCCCCACTGAACGGTGCTGCTCACAATGATGTGCGGGTTTGAGGGTTAATTGGCCCTGACATGGGGAGTGGATGAGAAAGTGAGAACTAGGATAAATGGATGATGGGTGGTCGGCATGCATGGTGGGCCATAGGGGCTGTGTCCTTGCTGTATCTTTAAACCAAACTCAAAACAACAGAGAAGGAGCATTTGGCAAACTATCAAGAACCTCAATGTCATGCATCACCCACAGATGGAATCCCAGTGTAAACAGTGGATGGGGTGCACCACCACCCTACTACCTATCACCCTGCATTTCCATTCAACTACCTTCTGTCCACCTGTGGAAGAGTCAGTGTTTCTCATCGTCATCTTGTTCTTCACCTCAGAAGGCACAGAACCAGAGCTGAAGCGTCATCTTTGATCCCAGGACATGGCCTAAGAAGACTCATACAATTGTTCCAATCATGCCAGGTCAGATACTTCCCTGTAGGCACCACAGCGCTGACCCTGACACTGGTCTTTACCTCATGTACACCGTTAGGATGTAACTATACATCAGGAGATGCAACTCCAGAGCCAACAATATCATGAGAGACCCCTTCCACCCCTGCAACGGACTGTTCCAGCTGCTACGCTCAGGCAAACGCCTCCGTTGCCATGCGGTGAGAACAGAGAGGTTGAGAAGGAGTTTCTTCCCAGAGGCCATTCGGACTGTAAACGCCTATCTCACCGGGGACTAACTCTACTGAACGTTTTTCCTTCCATTATTTATTATGTAAAGGTATATGTGTGTTATGATTGTGTTTATAGTTTGTTTGGTTGTTTGGTTGTTTGTCTTTTTGCACGAAAGTCCGCGAGCATTGCCACTTTCATTTCACTGCACATCTCGTATGTGTGTATGTGACAAATAAACTTGATGACTTGACCCTTGAAGGTTTTCAATTCAAAGCAGAAATAATGGATGGATATGGAACACATGCAGGCGGAGGAGATTAGTTGAACATATATATATGACATGGACATTTTGGGCTGAAGGGCCTGTATCTGTGCTGTAATATGCTATATTCTACCTTCTATCAGCGTCACCCTTGCTGTCTAATCTGCATGGACTGTTCCATGACTATTGAAGATGTGCTTTCCAACACTCCTGTTCAGGATGGAAGAACAAACTTGAGACACATTCTTTAACTTTGCACCTTCAATATATGGGAAATAAAACCAAACAAAATGCTGACTACCTTAAGATAAACATAATTGTATAGAACTTGGCATTGGAACCACGTGATCTGCCCTCTGCTACTGAAGAGAGAACCAGAAGAGAAGTAAGTCTCTTAACATATTAAGAACTGCTCAGATCAACAAACTACAAGGCAGAAGGTACACACAAAATGCTGGAGTAACTCAGTGGGTCAGGCAGCATCTCTGGAGAAAAGGAATAGGTGAGGTTTGGGTCGAGACCCTTCTTCAGACGGAGAGTCAGGGGAGAGGAGAGGTATGAAAAGGCACAGACCAAATCACAGCCAGCACCGATGACCCAGGAAAGGTGGAGCCCACAATGGTCCATTGTTGACTGTGGAAGAGGTGATAATGAAGGGATACGTACAGTGAAACTAACAGGATGACCAGGGTGGGGGAGAGACAGAGAGAGAGGGAATGCAAGGGTTACATTAGAGAATGTAATTAGAGCAATACTCGGTTGTCAGCTACTCAAGCAAAATATGAGGTTCTGTTCGTCCAATTTGCTTGTGGCCTCAATCTGACAGTGGAGGAGGCCCAGGACAGAAAGGTTAAAATGCACAAGGCACTGTAAAAGTGACTACTGTGTACACCTCTGTGGGAATCTAGTTATCGTGAGTCACAGCGATTGCATATTGCATGTATGATAGAATCAAAAAAGCAACAAGTTCGTGAGAAAGAGTTACAAATACGATTGTAATACGAGCTGGGTGGGATACCGTCTTGGGACGGTTTCCAGGAAAATATCGTCCCTAATGAACCTCGGAAGATATTAAAGAGTTTACCTGTCAAAGGAGATTGAACAGCAAACCCTCAGTGGAGGAGACTAGTAAAGTGAGCTGCTCACTTGCCGTGGGCAAAGCTCATCGAACACACCCACAGCACCCACAGGTTTGGACTTCTCTCATCTCTGTGGGGGGAGAGGTGACTGTGCCCCTTCATTCAAAGATCATGACCTTATTTAGAACAAGGGCAAGAGCAGCAACTGTAACTTGCTTCCCTGGTGAGCAATGTGAGTATCTTAGAACATGGTGTGTAGAACAGCACACAGAGGAACAGGCCCTTCAGCCACAATGTCCATGCTGAATTAAACTAATCTCCTCTGCCTGCATGCAAACCATTTCCCTCCCATTGCCTGCATATCCATGTATCTCTGTAAAAGTATCTTCAATGCTATTCAACTAATTTGCCTTCAGAGTGTCGACCTGATCTATGTACAACGTTGACCAGAAATGTTAACTCTTTCTTCTCTCCCCAAATGCCAAGTGTCGAAGGTACACAAAAATGCTGGAGATACTCAGTGGGTGCAGCAACATCTATGGAGCGAAGGAGACTCCAGTCTGAAGAAGGGTTTTGGCCTGAAACGTTGCCTATCTCCTTCGCTCCATAGATGCTGCTGCACCCGCTGAGTTTCTCCAGCATTTTTGTCTACCTTCGATTTTCCAGCATCTGCAGTTCCTTCTTAAATGCCAAGTGCTGAACATTTTCAACATTTTCAGCTTTTGTTCCACTATTAAGTATTTAAATGGATGTAAGGTGCTTTGTGCCAGCCTGGGAAGATGGAAGGCTTTATTCCTCTCATGGCTGAATAGCAAAAAATAAACCAAACATGGATGTCAGATATGTGACTAATTAGCCATCAACCAGTAACGAGTTTACAACAAAACATCCAGACCACATGTTAGAGAGCAAAAGGAATCATTTACGCAGACTTTTATTTGTGTTTTTTTTGCTAGCAAATTTCACTTTGAATCTCTGTGTAATTATAGCTCTGGCCCTTCCATTTCAAGTTTTTGTGCTGCCGATATCAGGTATCTAATTGACACTACTGGTTCTGCAAGATAGATGAGGGAGGACATGTATTCCACTGGATATGTCTGCTGTTCCCTCTGTACTTGACTGCAGCCAGCTATCTGTATAACTGCTACTGTTAGAGGAGATACATATGCATCAGTCAAACCAGACAGAAGCATGCCGCCAAGTGTAGACCATGTTCTTCAGCTGCAGAGATCAAAGTGACGCTTGCAAAATTATCAAAGTAAATGTTGGTCTAATCATGACCAAATTACATATCAGTCACCTGGATGTTACCCCTTTGATGCATTGGGTCGCTGAGAGTGCACATAAATCACTGCAACTAATTTTCTGATATTTAAAAATAGGCTGCTTATGATGGTGATTTATTGACTACCTTTAGGCATATTCCACAATACTGTGTGTGTGTATGCTGTGTTATTTGTCTATTCCGGGGTGTTCAGCAAGCAGATGAAAGTTCTCTCCCTCTTTGCCACCAGCCTGGGCCCCTTAATACACGAGGAAAAATGAGCTGCCTGGTCCAGTGGGAACAAGATAGAAGCAGAGCTCAAATTACACTGAGAATCTTCCTTCTCCGTTTCAATTTGATATTGGTCCGCTGCCAAATTAAGGGGTAAAAGTTAAATGCATGTAAACCAACATGTTTATTTCATTTCACTATGTACAATGTGACGAATAAAACCATATTGTATTGTATTGTATGTTGTGATATCATAAAGATTCTTATGTAATTTTACAACTCAGACCAGAAATCCTCACCAACAGTGAAGCTATTAAGGGCCTGTCCCACATACGCGACTTTGTCGGCGACTGCCGGCACTTGTCATAGGTTGTTGCAGGTCACCGGAAAATGTCAACGTTAAAAATCCAGCGGCGAGCAGAAGGACGCTACGCCTCTTTGGGCGATTGAGGAGACTACTCACAACCGTACAGGCGACACCCCGGCAACATGTCACGGGGCAAAGGCTGCCTGCTCGTGAATAGTCACCCAAAGAGTCGTACCTTGTTCTGGTTGTCGCTGCAGCATCATGCATGTCTGCAATCTTTCCTTCTTTGTGTCCCAGTCGAATCTCCTACTGCTTGTCCAAACACCAAGGAACAGTGTCTGCTTAGGGACAAGGGCTCCATAGAAACATAAACAAACAGGTGCAGGAGTAGGCCATTCAGTCCTTCGAGCCAGCACCGCCATTCAATATTATGGCTGACCATCTAAAATCAGTACCCCATTCTGGCTTTCCCCATATCCTTTGATTCCTTCAGCCCTAAGAGCTAAACATCCTGTGAATTGGCCTCCCCCCTCCCCCCCTCCACTGACTGTGAATGGCATTCCAATGGACCTCAGTTTTCATGTGTGACTGTGGTAATCTGCTGCCAGTCACACAGCCTTGCTCTCCGACGGCTACTGTTGAAGGCTAAAGGATGTTATTTTGCAGTGGTTCACGCTCATCTGTGGGACGCGCTGCATACCGACAACTCTTCAGCAGTCACGACTCTGAAGCAAAAGACGAGCAGGTGTGTGTGTGAACATCTCCATATTCAAATTGCACATACTTCCCTGTTTGTGCTGTAAATGAGTCACAGTCCTGTCACTCTCTGCTGTACACTGCAGTCGAAAACATTCCTAACAGGAGCACCAGCGGTCCGAATAGAGAGAGCCCTGCCATCATCCTCATGGTGGTTTAATACATATTTTTACATCGAATAAAAAAGCAAATGGAAACATATCACTGATTTATTTTATTACTCAACTGGATATGCAGAAATGAACTTTCCAGTCATGTGCCTTTATTCTCAGTGCCTCACTGCAGGGTTTGTTATTAAAGAGTGCATTGTTCCACTGTTGAGAGCAGCATTCACCATCTTGAAGGCTATCCTGTAAAGTGATACTGGAAATGGATCCTGTGTGTAGGTGGGGTCATAGTGAAGGCAAGTTAGAGCCAGTCGCTTCTTGGCTTCAGCCACGGTTATTGTTAAAATAAATGTCCCTACATGTTCTTCACCGACCAATCTTCCCACCACAATACTTCATCTATTGAAGCTGTGCATCATTCTGTTTTTTCATCAATTTATTCTCTTTCCAATGGGGTAATGATTGTAGACTGGGAAAAAAATCTCATAAAAGATTTCTATTTTTCTGATATATCTGTACTTGCCTTATTAAGGTTACAGTGGCAATTGTTTCAAGTTGATACAGGGTAGGATTTTCATTTGGCATTAGTACAGGTGTTGCAAAGCACTAATTCAAGGGTATATTTAACTTTGGCAAGTCATGTCGGACAAAGGTGGTTACAATGCCATCGATATCAGTTTATTATTGTCACGTGCACTGAGATACAATGACAAACTTTGTTTTGCATGCTATCCAGGCAATCATACTACATAAGCACATCGGTTAGCACAGAAGCAAAAATAAACAGAGTGCAGAATACAGTGTTACATCTACCAAGGAAGTGCAGACATAAAAAAAGTACAAGGGCTGCAACAAGGCAGATGGGAAGGTCGGAAATTCATTGTTTGCATCTGAGAGTTCCATTCAAGAGTCCCATAGCAGTAGGAATTAGTTGTTTCCCACTACAACATTTAGTAGCATCCAGCTTCGGGAAATATTAGGGCAGGTGACCAAAAGCTTGTCCAAAGATGGAAGTTTAGAGAAAAAAGAAGCCGACTCTGAGAGAAGTGGAGATGTTTGGAGAAGCAACTCCGGACCTTAGAGGCTTGGCAGCTGCAAGCAGAACAGCCGGTGGGGGATGGGGAACATCCAACATTTTGAGGCAAGAGGCCAGAATAGGAAGAAATAAAGAGTTGCAGGGATGAAGTAAATTGGAGAAATGTGGGGAGCAAAATGATGAAAGGATTTTAAAAGCAACTAAAACAAAGTTAAAATTGACAGGAGCCAATGGAGATCATCAAGACCCCATGTGACAGTGAATGGAAATTGTTGCCACTTAGGATGCAAGATGTGGATTATTGGATGACATATTTGCAGAAGGCAGGAAACTAGACATGAGCGTTTTGAAATACCCAAAGTTATGGGTAACAAAGATATGGAGGAAGGTTTCAGCAGTTGATAAACCAAAACAAGTCAATGAGACTCGTATTTCCTCTGTTCTGTGTGGTATCTGAGGCAGGTTTTGTTTCTAGGTAGTCCCTCAGGATTGAGAATGATGTGTTTAAGACCACTGTAACTTTATGGGTTTTGAAGTGGTGAGGGGGGCTAAAATGAAACAGCAGCCTCTGGCACAGAAAGGGCTTCACTAGGTGGGTGGACATGAGATTCCCAATACCCTTCCCAATGCCCTTTCTCGACTTGGAGTGGCCATGGGTGACAGGTGTCAGTGGGAATATTGCATTGTTTCGTCAAGGAGGAGTTGAGCACATCCTTGAATCTCCTCCCCTGTTTTCCTGGTAAAACAAGGATTACACTGTCTATTTTGGGAGTTAGGCATTGAGCATAAAAATAACACAGCATCCCACTCTGCATTGCCCTTAATAAGTGTGGACATTCTACTGGGAGCCATTTCATCAGCTCCCCATTGGTTGTTTAAACTATGCTTCTGGATTGGTTTGGCCTATTTGTGCTGAGACATTTGATTTTAGGCACAAAAGGCACAAACGTTTCTTTACCTTTTATTGTCCTGCAGATTATTGATGCTGCTGGTGACTGTACTTGATCAAGGCCAAGGAAATATCCCCAGGGCAGCCTCTGTAACAAAGCTGGAAATACTGCCAGAGCCCTGCCCCAGAGGGCACAGTGGTGCTTGGCATCATTGTAAATTGTCTCTAGTGTGTAGGATAGTGCTAGTGTACGGGGATCGCTGGCCGGCGTGGATTCGGTGGGCCGAAGGACCTGTTTCCGCGCTGTATCTCTAAACTAATCCACCTTGAAAGGTAAAGTATGGATCTACCTACAGCACCATGTGTTCACGACTCAATGCCTCATTAGACTTCTGCATGGTCATACTGGCCTTGCTGCCAAAGTGCCATTCCCCACTTACTCTTCTGAAACTATCAAGTTGTAATGGCCCGTCAGTGAAATAGTTAGTGCCACAGAGAGATCTGGTGTATCTGTGTGATGCCAGAACAGTGCATCATATATAATGAGCAAAGGCTAAAGTGGAATATGATGACTCTATCTATGCTTGGATTATCAGTGACAATTCCAAGTGTGAACAGTTGCACCTTAGTCTTCTTATCTTGTGCAATAAAATCCTTCAAGGTATATGAATAACTTGACAGCCCCAATATTTCATTTAGTTTAGAGATACAGGGCAGAAACAGGCCCTTCAGCCCATCAAGTCCATGCTGACTAGTGATCCCCACACACTAACATTAGGGGACAATTTACAATTTTACCGAGCCAATTAGCCTTCAAACCTGGACTTGCTTGGAATGTGGGAGGAAGCCGGAGCTCCCGGTGAAAACCCATGCAGGTCAGGGGGAGAACGTGCAAACTCCATGCAGACAGCACTCATAGTCAGGATTGAACCCTGATCTCAGGCACTGTAAGGCAGCAGCTCTAATACTGTGCCACCGTGGTGCTCTATATTGTCTCTTGAGTTAACCAGAGTCACATTATTCTAGACAACATTTATACTTTCTCTAAATGTTTGGATTTTTTAACCTCCTCTGACAAACATATTCCAGTTTTACTAAAGGTTTCTGGTAAACTTGCAAATCTATGTACATCCTCATCGTTTTAGGACAGACTTGGTAAAATTAGACGGAACAGACTAATTCCAGGTATGTACTAAAGGTGGAAAGGAGGTGATGTCGATGAACCCACTGCTTTTATTGGTAGCTATTTGCCACCCAGAACAACCCGCTAAACGTTGGGTGTCTAATAGCAAGCAATCTGTGCTGAAAATCAACGTGCCAATTGGAAGCTATACAAGCAGGGGACGGAGAAAATGAGAGTGATAGTCAAAGGAGACAAGTAGGAGAAGCAAAAGAAAGAAAGTAGAGAAAAGTGAATGAACAGAGAAAAAGAAACAGAGGCAGAAGCAATGATAGAGTTGTAGCAAGGTCGAGATGAATCTGTCATATGGGTCCTGACATTGTCTGCCCATTTCCACCATAGATGCTGCCTGACCTGCTGAGTTCCTTGACCACTTTGTGTTGTTGCTTGAGAGATTATATACTGGTAACAGGCTACACAATGCAGGGAAGTTTCAAAATAAGTGTGGATCTACTTATTTCAAAATAACTGCTGAACTTAAGGGTCCATACACTCCATCTTGAAGGATGGTCATTGGTTGATGCTGTTTTTTACTTAGTTTTAGAGACACAGCTTAGAAAAAGGCCCTTTGGCCAACAAGTCCATGCCGACCAGCAATCACCCATGCACTAGTTTTAGCATTGTCAAAATTAGCTTGTTGCTAACATTGTGACCTTTACATGGTCAAACGATTTAACACATGTTATAGTTTGGAAAATATCTCAATCTCAACCTGACCAAGGTTTCCAACCCAAACCTTTACGTATCCATGTTTTCCAGGGATGCTGTCTAACCCTCAGATTTACTCCAGCCGGTATAAACCAGCATGTTATTGCAAAAGGTCTCTATAGTTTGTTGCCTGCATTCAGTCACGTAGTTGAACAGCAGTTGGTGTGTAAATATTTGCCCTTATGTAATCTGTACCAGTTGCACCCCCTTCCTGAGGACACACAATAGTGATATATTCATCCAATAATGTCAATCCACCATCAAGAACCCACTACATTTTATACGTTTCTGTCCTGATTTGAACATGCTGCCTGTGTTGGAAAATCACCGATCCATGTGAAACCCTGCCCCTTCACACCAAGGATTCTCCACAGCACTTTGCATAAAGTATCGAGGAAAGCAAGTGCATTAATGCCTCTCAATGTAGGAACATATTAAAAGGCACCTGCATAAAAATTACAGAGCACTGGTCATTGTGCAAAAAGGTGAACACTGAAATAATTGCAGGAGAATGCCAAAGATACCTGCATTGGTGATCAGCTCCTGACCATGTTTAAGTTGTTTTTGAGGCACCTGAATGGGACTTGTGCATCACGTATTCCTTCAGGTGCCTTGGGTGGTCAGGGAAGATTGAATGGGCCGAAGGACATAGAGGAGGCATGGTCAAGGGAGGAGAAACATAGAAATTAGGTGCAGGAGTAGGCCATTCGGCCCTTCGAGCCTGCACCGCCATTCAATATGATCATGGTTGATCATCCAACTCAGTATCCTGTACCTGCCTTCTCTCCATACCCCCTGATCCCTTTAGCCACAAGGGCCACATCTAACTCCCTCTTAAATATAGCCAATGAACTGTGTGGCCTCAACTACCTTCCGTGGCAGAGAATTCCACAGATTCACCACTCTCTGTGTGAAAAATGTTTTTCTCATCTCGGTTTTAAAGGATTTCTGCCTTATCCTTAAACTGAGACCCCTAGTTCTGGACTTCCCCAACATCGGGAACAATCTTCCTGCATCTAGCCTGTCCAACCCCTTAAGAATTTTGTAAGTTTCTATAAGATCCCCCCTCAATCTTCTAAATTCTAGCGAGTACAAGCCGAGTCTATCCAGTCTTTCTTCATATGAAAGTCCTGACATCCCAGGAATCAGTCTGGTGAACCTTCTCTGTGCTCCCTCTGGGGTGAGGTAGACAGGTCTCAGGGCACCATTGGTGGAGTGTGGGATGATGCTGAAGAATCAGAAATAAGGAACATATGGGTGTGGAATCCAACTTGTTGCCATTGAAACATGATGATTGGTTCAGGCAGCATCTCTGGAGCAAAAGGATGGGTGACGTTTTGGGTTGGAACTCTTCGTCAGACTCTGAAGACGGGTCCTGAGTCGAAATATCACCCATCGTTTTTCTCCAGAGATGTCGCCTGACCCGCTGAGTTACTCCAGCACTTTGTGTGTATTTTTGGCATAATCCAGCATCTGCAGTTCTTTGTTTCTACGTTATTCACAGATGGTTGTTCTAGGGTCACCGAAAGTGGTCACTCTGCATTAAATTAGTCGCAAGTTCTCCTCGCAATGGGCACAAAATCAATGTTACGTGGAAAATAACACCATCCAGTGTGCATCTGATGAGGAAGTTGACTGGTTAAAATGTTCCCAATGTTGGGCGAGTCCAGAACCAGGGGCCACAGTCTCAGCATAAAGGGGAGGTCATAATTTATCCACAACAAAATATACAGGTTGCAAGGAAATTTCTAAAGGCATTTTATGATAATAACTGTTAAAACCGACTATACCCATCTGACAGGTTAAACATTACACTAACTGACAAGAGATGGCTAAAGGACATAACTGCAGCAAATGTTCTTTTGGTAATATGTTTAAAGGTGTCAAAACGCCACATTACCGGACATTCAGATTATATGTACGTGTTGTGAACAGCAATGAAGATACCCAGTTTGTACGCACCAGATTTAAAAAAAATTATTGATAAACGCTGTTTCCATCATTCCCACTTCAGAATTAACATTAAAATTTCAACTGAAATATCTCCTGACCCAATTTGTGATGTATATGTCAAAAGTCAAAGTCAAAGTCAAAGTAGCCTTTATTGTCATTTATACCGTGTGGTCTGAACTAAATGTTGTTGCCTTGCAGTCCTACATATAGTAAAAAATGACAAAACCACACAATAAACACAAATTAACATCCACCACAGTGAGTGAGTTCACCAGGCACCTCCTCACTGTGATGGAAGGCAAAAGTCTTAAGTCTTTGTCTCTTCCCTTCTTATTCTCTTTCTCTGCGACGAGGCGATCCAGGCTTCCGATGTTGTGACCCCGCGGGGCGATGGTAAGTAATGTCAGTCCCGCGGCTGAATCCAAGCTCCGTGAACGGGCCGGTTCAAACTCCGCGGCCCAGGGGTGGTTGAAGCCGCCGACGCTGCCGCCCTCCAGTCCAGTCCAGAGGATGCAGCTGTTGTTGTGGGAGCTCCGGAGAACAGGTCACCAACCTGGGACCTGCGAGCTCCCGACGATGTCGTCCACCGGGCCCGCGGCCGATCCTCCAATGTCGGATCACTGCTGCCGCTGCCCGCTGCCCGCTGCTCGCTCCGAGTTCGGGTCGCCACTGCCACTGCCACTGCCCCAGTTCCAAGGCCGCCAGCTCCGCTATTAGGCCTCGGCGCAGGCAGAGACGGGGGATACGACAAGAGAAGTCGCATCCCCCCGAAATAAGAGACCAAAAACATGTTTTCCCCCCCCCACCCACACACACATACACAATAAACCAAAAATGAACTAAAACAGGACAAAAGAACAACACAAAAAATAACAAACCAGACGGACTGCAGGCGAGCCGCAGCTGCTAAGGCTGACTGTATAAGTATATATATATGTGACTGACTGTAGAAGTAAATCCTGGATAAATGCAACGTACAGTTGTGAATGTTGCTCATTAAATAACTACAGTACTGAGAATCAGGAATTAAAACACATGTCGCGGCCGCTGCTGCTGCTGTTCGGGGCCCGTCATTCGCTCCAACCCTTCGTCACCCCGCACCAAGTATCTTTGCCCCGCACAACAGCCATCGCCGACACGAAACGTCACGTTCCTTTTCTCCAGAGATGCTGCCTGACCCGCTGAGCTACTCCAGTTTTTTGTGTCTAATCAGTATAAACCAGTATCTGCAGTGCCAAGCCGGGCAAAACGACTCGCCGTTTAGGTTGCCCGACGGCACTTTGGGTGGTCATGGGCACCCGGGCAACCACTAATTTCAAGCCGTGTCTGCTGGCAGGGCTGCCAGCTCGCAGGCCCTGGGTTCCATGGCAGGGCAATGTAACATTAACGGTACATCGTTGGCCTGGCACTGATGGCAGACTCCAATGGAGTGCACCTTGCCACCGATCACCTGTCTGTTCTGCTGTGGCCTCCGTCTGTTGCACTCGTTCACTGGGTGTTGGCTTCCCAACACTTCAGCATGGCCCAGGGCACCGTAGGAACTGCTGCAGCTCAGACAACTGGTTGCACTCACAGAATGGTTCTGACAGCTGGTACAGCCTTGTCCCCATTTCACAACCCACTGAGTGACGACTTTGATAACATCTTTTATAAGATATTGAAAAAAAATCATTGTTTTAATATCATTTAAAATATTAAAACTCATATAAAACTCAATACATATGAATACAACTTAAATAAATGTTAATGAGCTACTTGTTCCCAGTAGTCAGTTTCCACCATTGATGTGGGCAAGGCCCCTCCTCTATGTTTATACGATACGATAAACTTTATTAATCCCTGGAGGGCAATAGATCAGCTGACAGTCACAACACACAATGTACACAAAAACTTGAAATTAAAAGTGAAACCAAAAAGAAAAAAGACAAGTGAGTGTTTGGGCGGCTGTGTGCTCAGCACCTTCACCTCAACGAAACAAACAAACAAACAAACACAGACCGACTTACCCCCTGGGCAGAGGATTCTAAACTGAGATCCCCCCCCCCTAATGCCAGGTCCCCCTTTATTCTCCCATCGTCCCTCACAGTGGACTCCCCACACCGGGTCCCCATTGTCTTTTCCTCCCCCCTCACACTCATCGACTGTGAGGCCCCATCGCCACCGAGTCACCAGCCGCCACCGCTGAGGCCCACTGCCACCGCCAAGACCCCCGTCACCGCTGAGGCTCACGCCACCGCCAAGACTCCCGTCACCGCCAAGACTCCCGCCACCGCCAAGACTCCCGCCACCGCTGAGGCCCACGTCACCGCTGAGGCCCACTGCCACCGCCAAGACTCCCGCCACCGCTGAGGCCCACTGCCCCCGCCAAGACTCCCGCCACCGCTGAGGGCCCCGCCAAGACTCCCGTCACCGCTGAGGGCACTGCCACCGCCTAGGACTCCCGTCACCGCCAAGACCCCCGCCACCACCAAGGCCCACGTCACCACTGAGGCCCACGGCACCGCTGAGCCCCACGTCACCACTGAGGCCCACGCCACCACTGAGGCCCACGTCACCACTGAGGCCTCACGTCACCACTGAGGCCCCCGTCACCGCCAAGACTCCCGCCACCACTGAGGCCCACGTCACCGCTGAGGCCCACGTCACCACCAAGACTCCCGTCACCACTAAGCCCCCACTGCCACCGCTGAGTGTCCCGTTCCTGCCGCCGAGTCTCCCGCTGCCACCGCCGCGGCACCCATCGCCACCACCACTGAGGCTCATTCGGCCCAGACAGGCCTTGCCGCCCGGTTTCACCGCATTAATCTGTGGGTCGAGTTGGGGCGCGTTCCGGACTTCTGTTCTCGTTCTGGTCAGCGATGGAGGCACGTTTGTTGGGTGGGTGGATCGGGCCTACTCGGCTCCCCGGGACACTCCCACCGCACGCGCGACTTCCCGGGACACAGGGAAGCTCGGGATAGCTGACACAGGGATATGCCAGGTTTATTGGCTGAGTCGGCAGAGTTTCCACACCAACAACTGGAAGACGTGTTGCGGACACTGTCCTATCTACTTGTGCAATACAAAAACAGACAAGGCTGGTAACAGCACGGTAGATAATGGCACGTGGGCCTAAGTCCACACCGGCGCAGAAATCCAGGACTTTTCAAAGAATACACAACAATATCCCAGTATAATTAGAACATAGAACAGCACAAGAACAGACCCTTGAGCCTACCATGCCAAACATGATGCCAAGACGTATTCTTAGCTGCCTGTACATAATCCACATCCCACCATTCCCTGCGTACCCACGTGCATCTCCAAAAGTCTTTCCAAGCAGAAGAGCCACCCTGTTTACGTAACTGGGATCAACTCTGCACATCTGGTAGATTCCATCACCTTAAACCTTAGACAAAAGTGCTGGAGAAACTCAGCGGGTGCAGCAGCATCTATGGAGCGAAGGAAATAGGCAACGTTTCGGGCTGAAACCCTTCTTCAGACAGTATGCAAAGCAAGTAACTTGTTTTTGTCTTTGGCTCAAAGGATGTGTCAGAGTTATAAAATCAAAGAGCTCCGCAGCATGGAATCAGACTCTTTGGCCCGAATTATCCATGCTGACCCAGTTACCTAATCAAGTTTGTCCCGCATGCCCGCACCTGCCCATATCCCTCCAAACCTATCCTGTACAGGCTCCTGTCCCTAGTGTATTTTAAATGGCATAACTGTATGTGTCTCCAGTACTTCTTCTGTTAGCTCATTCCACATATACACCATTGACTGTTCGATAAAGTTGCCCCTCAGCTCTTGTTCAATCTTTCCTCTCAGCTTTGACCTATGCCCTCTACTTTTAGTCACTGCCCTACCCTGGGGAAACGACTGTGGCTATTCACCTTACCAAATGTTTCACGATGTAGACCTCTCGAAAATCACCCCTCAATCACTCCAGGGCAAAAAGGCACCACTTATCCAGCCTCAACCTTCCAGACTTAGTAACATCCTTGTAAATCTTTGTTTACACCCTTACCAGTTTAATAACATTTTTCCTAGAGCAGGATGATCAGAACTGCACATAGTACTCCAAATGTGAGCTTCCCAACTGCTGTAATAATATAATAATAATAATCTTATTTATATAGCACATTTTTAGTCAACTTACATTGACCCCAAAGTGCTTCACATAATTACATTACATTTACACACAGGCAAAGGTGGGTGAAGTGTCTTGCCCCAAGGACACAACGACAGTATGCACTCCAAGCGGGATTCGAACCGGCTACCTTCCGGTCGCCAGCCGAACACTTAGCCCATTGCGCCATCTGTCGCCCTGTAATATGATATCCCAACCCCTGTACCCTGAGCGGTGAAGGCAAGGATGCCAAATACTGCCTTTACCAACCTGTCTATTTGTGTCAGCACATTCATGCAACGATGTACCTGTATGGCTTATAACCATATAACCATATAACAATTACAGCACGGAAACAGGCCATCTCAGCCCTACAAGTCCGTGCCGAACAACACACAGGCAAAGGCTTAGTCTCTTGTTGTACAGCACTCCACATGGGCCTACTATTTACAGTGTAAGTCCTGCCCTGGTTTGTTGTATCAAAATGCACAACCTTGCATTGATCTGAATTAATCTCCCTCGGCCATTCTTAAATCCATTGGGGCATTTGGAAAAAATCCCAATATAATCTTGGATAACCTACTTCACTCTTCATTATGCCCCTAATTTTGGTGTCAGCTGCAAACATACTACCCATATAACTTACATTCACATCCAAATGATTAATATAAATGACAAACAACAGTGAACACAGCATTGTTACCTGTGGCAATCCACTCTGAATACAACTTTGACCACTATCTTGTGATTCCTACTTCTCACCAACTAATCCTGGATCCCTTGTAATTGAACCTTCCAGACCAGCATATCATAAGATGCAGAATGGTACAGCACAGGAACAGGTCCATCAGGGCCAAACTAATTTCCTCTGCCACCGTGATCTATATCCCTCCATTCCCTGCATATCCATGTGCCCCCCACCTCCCCCGGCATGTGTACCAGTCACCCACCACTAAATGTGTCGAGACTCACAATGCTACCATGCCATACCTTCTCAGCCTTGCTAAAATCCATGTCGACAAGGTCTACCACATCGGCCTCATTAACCTGTTCAAAAATCTCCATCAAATTGGCGAGGCACAATTTAAAGCCATGCTGACTCTCCCTAATTAATTGGAAGGAAACCCAACACTTTACTGCCCCTGATTCTTTCTCTGGGATCATGCAATTATTCACTTCATGTTTGAAGCAGTCACCACACAGCCACGTTATTGAACATTATCAAATGCCTTTGAAGACCATTTATTTTACTGTTTACTTATTTCATAAATTAAATGGTGACAATAAACACTGAAGGTCTGGGTCCACCTTCGGGTGGCATGGTGGTGCAGCGGTAGAGTTGCTGCTTTACAGCGCCAGAGAGCCGGGCTACACCCTGACTATGGATGCTGTCTGTACGGAGTTTGTACATCCTCCCCATGACCTACATGGGTTTCCTCCAGGAACTCCGGGTTCGATGTACAGGTCTGTAGGCTAATTGGCTTGGTATAAATGTGAATCGTCCCTAGTGTCTGTAGGATAGCATCAATGTGCAGGGATCGCTGATCATTGCCGACTCCATGGGCCGTAGAGCCTGTTTCCCACTGTATCTCTAAACTAAACTACATTCATCTAAATCTTCTCCTGAGATTTAGCGGCTTTGCTTATTAAAGAAAGGAGACAGAAGTTTCCAAGCCAGACCCCAGACGTATCCGGTGAACATAAATAACACTCTCGAAAAAGGGACACTTTACTGAGTACGGAAATCAATTGCCGTAATTGTTCAGGATCTATGATTTTTTTACCACAGTATATAGCTTTGACAGCGTGTCACTCCAGGTAGCCCAGATGGTTCAAGTCATTAGCCCGAGATCCCTTGAGATACCTGCAGAGGGTCGAGTGTTTTGAACTGGATGAAAGAGTGCAGCACATAGCAAAATAATGGATTATTAAATCATCATCCTTTGTGCAGCTGGTGATCAGATTGCTCTTTAGGGATTGCAAGGCAGATTGGAGGAATTGTTGAAAACAGGGTTTTGAGCACTGATGTGATGGGTCCTGTTTGCTAATCGCTACTTTATTGCTCAGTTAAATTATGCGCTATTAATTGCTCAGTGTAGCATTTTAGAGAGATTGGGCAAGTTCAGTTTGGAATTTGCAAATGTTATGAGGGAAATATGCCCCATCATGGGGGGGGCAGTATAGAGGGTAGAGTTGTTGCCTTACAGCATCAGAGACCTGGGCTCGATCCTGACTATGGGCTCTGTCTGTACAGAGTTTGTACATTCTACACGTGACTGCGTGGGCTTCCACTACTGATCTGGTTTCCTCCCACACGACAAAGATGTACAGGTTTGTACATTGATTAGCAATCAATAATTGTAAATTGCCCCTGATGTGTAGTGCATGCTGGTGTAACGGGGATGGTTGGTCAGCATGGACTCGGTGGGCCGAAGGGCCTGTTTCCATGCCGTGTCTCTAATCTAATCTAATCTAAACTAAACTAAACTACACCGTGAGGGTGAGTACTAAGAGACTAGAGACACAATTGAGAGAAAGAACTGAATCAGCAGCAAGAGATCCGTTTATTTCTTCAGCCATAACACCTTGTACCTCGCTGAAGACCACACGTTTTTTGGCCTCCAATTGTTCAGCATGACAGCAACATTTTTGATTTATTGCCCAAAGAAATCTCGCTTTTAGCTAACAGTTCCTTTTCTTTCAACTTCCATTTAGAAGCAATAACATCTTGCTCCTTTCTTTTACAACTTCTTGCCGTGCACCATTAAAGAACCAAACTGCTTGCATTTCGATCTGTTTTTTCATGGCCAGGGTATCTCAATGTACTTCTACATCGAAAAAATGTTATTGCCATGAGGTGGGAAACCTGGCAGCTAATTTGTTCACATCATAGATCTACAAGCAGCAGTGAGATAATGATCATATTAACTGCATTAGCACAGTTGGATAAAGGTTAAATATTGACCTCACAACATTGGAACTCCAGAGGTGCCATAGAATCCTCCGTCTCTATGGACAGGCACCAATGCATCCACAGTTTAATGCATCAACCAAGAGGTGGCATCACCAAAGGTACGCTATCTCCTTCAGCACTGCATTGTAGTATCTATTGATGGGTGGGGCTCAAACTCACATCTTACTGACAGAAGCAAGGGTCACAAAATCCAAGGACCCATGGCTGCGCAGTTTCCCTTTGCCAAACGACATGCTGCTCTGTTTTAAGAAGAATGCTCAATGTAAATGTTTATTCGAGCAGTGCTTTTGAAAGTAATCCTCTCACATTCCCAAAAAACTGTTTGATGAAAGTAAACTATTGAACGGAAAAAAAATATTCTTGCAATCACGGTGGTGTTGGGGTGGAGCTGCTGCCTCCCAGTGCCAGAGCTACAGGTTCGATCCTGACTATGGGCGCTGTCTGTACAGAGTTAGTATATTCTCCCAGTGGTCGTGTGGGTTGTATCTGGGTTCCTCCCACACTCCAAATACATACAGGATAATTGTCTTTGGTAAAACGTGTAAATTGTCCCTAGTGTATAGGATAGTGCTAGAGTACAGGGTTATCCTAGTGTATAGGATAGTGCTAGAGTACAGGGTGATCCCTAGTGTATAGGAGGATAGTGCTAGAGTACAGGGTGGTCCCTAGTGTATAGGATAGTGCTAGAGTACTCCTAGTGTATAGGATAGTGCTAGTGGTCCCTAGTGTATAGGATAGTGCTAGAGTACAGGGTGGTCCCTAGTGTATAGGATAGTGCTAGAGTACAGGGTGGTCCCTAGTGTATAGGATAGTGCTAGAGTACAGGGGTGATCCTAGTGTATAGGATAGTGCTAGAGTACAGGGTGATCCCTAGTGTATAGGATAGTGCTAGAGTACAGGGTGGTCCCTAGTGTATAGGATAGTGCTAGAGTACAGTGCTAGAGTAGAGTACAGGGTGATCCCTAGTGTATAGGATAGTGCTAGAGTACAGGGTGGTCCCTAGTGTATAGGATAGTGCTAGAGTACAGGGTGATCCCTAGTGTATAGAATAGTGCTAGAGTACGGGGTGACCCCTAGTGTATAGGATAGTGCTAGAGTACAGGGTGATCCTTAGTGGATAAGATAGCGCTAATGTACGGGGTGATTGCTGGTCGGCACAGGCTAGATGGGCTGAACAGCCTGTTTGCATGCTGTATCTCTGTCTCTGTAATGTTGTCCATTATACGTACATTGGTCAGAGCAGACATATCCTGGAAAATCAGACACTGTCCACGCATTCACTTTGAACAGTCTTCATTTAGCTCAAGAACCATGCTTTTGTCAGACCTGATGGTGCAGTGGGATCTAGAATTAAATTCAGAGCAAGATGATCAGAGAATAAGCCAAATCTGAGAGATCCCTTTGCCAAATGGGTTTCCATTCCTACCTAAATCTGGCTTTGCATGAATCCACCATCAAAAATGAATCAAAAACTGCTGGACGTCAACAATGCTGCAAGAATAGCTGGCTGGAGAAGGGAAAGTTCTGCACGTGTACAGTAGAAGAGGTTCGACCAACATTAGTCTCAGAAGGAAACATAGAAACATAGACAGATAGGTGCAGGAGTAGGCCATTCAGCCCTTCGAGACAGCACCACCATTCAATATGATCATTGCTGATCATCTGATTGCTTTATCCCCATATCCCTTGATTCATTTAGCCCTAAGAGCTAAATCTAACTCTCATTTGAAAAGACTACTGCCTTGCTGTAGTCCATGAAGAATTTCAGTCACATTGAGAACATAGTGGTACAGCTGGTCGAGCTGCTGACTCATAGCACCAGAGACTTGGGTTAAATCCTGACTTTGAGTGCTGCCCTTGTGGAGTTTGCACGTGCTCCACCAGGCTGCTCCGATCTCTTCCCACATCCCAAAGACATGAGAGTTTGTTGGTTAATTGGCCTCTTTACATTTCTCCCTAGCGTGTAGCGTGCATGAGAAAGTGGGATCATGGAGGTCGGGGGCTGAACAGTTGGTGTAGACTCGGTCAGTCTAAAAGCCTCTTTCCATGCTGTGTCTTTCAATCAATCAATCGAAAACTTTCATCCACCAGAGAAAACAATTGTGAACTCATTAAAGCAGTAAAGGTGTGGAGGAGTTTAAAGATTAGAATTCAGACTTCCCGGTTGTAAACTGCGTATTCCTTTAATGATGTTCTCAGATCTTGATGGAAAGCAACGCGATCTGTAATCCTTATCAATCTAAAGATCCACACTCTGAGGATTAATATTGTAATTGTATTACTTTCGTTAAGATTGAGGAAGTAGAAATACATGTATTGTCTTCAGTGAAAATGGGTGAGAACTTCCCCTTTTGCAATAAAAGCCTTTTTGTGGTTGATATGATTTGGCGGAGCTGTGACCAAAGATATCTTTGGCTGTGACTATATCTGGGTGCTCTTCCAACATGTAGAGGGTGCTGTGATTTCAGACTTATTCCACTAATTTGAGGGGGCACTAAAATTAAACTTCTGTTACATAAAAATGTTGTTTCTGAAATTAGACATTTTGATATTTGTATCATCTACTGATCACTGTGTCTCCAAACCTGTTGTGCAAGTAAGAATTTCACTCTTCTGTTTCAGTATATATCACAATAAAATACTCTTGACTCTAGAATTTTATAAAATTACTAGACAAAGTGGGACCCGTTGGGGGGGGTTGGTCATCCAACACAATATTCCACCTCTCCACCAATTCCAATATTGCCGGCTCATTAACACACACACACACACACACACACACACACCCACTCACGCACACACAACCACACAGACACACACACACACACATACACATGCATGCACACACACACACACACACACACACACACACACACACACACACACACACACACACACACACACACACACACACACACACACACACAAATGCATGCACACACACACACACACACACACACACACACACACACACACACACACACACACACACACACACACACAAACACACTCACACACACACAACACACCACACTGACAGACGCACAGACTCATTCGCACACACACACACACACACACAAAACGTGCACAGACTTTCACACACACACACACACACACACAACACACCACACACACACACACACACACACCATACACAGACACACACACACCACACACGCAATACTAAAATGCCAAGTAAGTTCAGAATGTGTTGAATATACAGTGTGTTAAACAAATGTTTAAAGCCTCCTGAAGAGGCGACTGGTGCTGAAGCAAAAACGTGCTTTAAATAACAACCAACAAACACACTCACCATAGACAGAGCGGTGATCCTCTCACTTCCTCCGTCTGGCAGAGACTGAGTGAGCCACGACACTTCCGGGTTTTATAGTCCCTCCCCCGCTGCCGCCAGCGGGGGCAGCAGAGAGAATGACTAAATGTTTTTAAACATTAATATCTCTCTGATTTTTCATCGATGGGAAAATTCCTCCGGTCCAGTCCGGCGGAGGGGGGTTCTGAGCAAGGTGGCCAAAAATGACGGCCGTAAGCGATGGCGTTCTCTCGGAAATCACATCACAGTGAGTCAACAGCGGTCAAGATCCTACTTTTAGTAATATAGATGAAAGACGAGGGTCGACACTCAGAACCTTTACCCCAGGGTGGAAATGTCAAGTACAAGAGGGCATAGCATTCAGGCCAGGGAGGAAAGTTTAGAGGAGTTGTCCAGGCAAGTGTGTTACACAGAGAGTGGTAGGTGCCTGGAACATGTAGGGTGGTGCTGGAAGCTAAAATGATAGTGGTGTTGAGACGCTTTTACAAAGGCACATGGAAATGCAGGGAATGGAGAGGTATTGATGCTGTGCAGGCAGAAGGGATTAGTTCAATTTGGCATCATGTTGGACAGAGGCATCGTGGTCAGAAGGGCCTGTTACTGTACTGGTTTAAATAGAAAATGTTTGTGTTTTTTCTCACACTGAATCCGATGCCAGTAGAGTGTTGCACCATCTCCTGCATGTTTCTCATTGCATCATTTACATAGAAACATGCAGACCAAGAGTACTGGGTGTACGTGTATGCATCTGTGCATGGGTGTACCAGTACTAACATATGAATTAAACAGGGGGAGGCCATCCAGTTTCTCCAGCCTGCTGCTATTCAATATGATCGTGGCGATCTGAAGCAATGAAGTGAGTACATTGGGAGTGAGTGGACTGGGACCTGTGGATCCCAAAATGTCACCTATCCATGTTCTCTAGAGATGCTACCCAACCTTCTGCATCACCCCAGCAATTGGAGACATGTCTTGTTTTAATTACTAAATGTCCAGGATAATGGGAATGTCGTGGGATTCTGTGCTCTTCCACTTCTTCTGCCCATGAATGCATTACTGCCCGCTGTGTGTCAACGTCTCATTCTATCTGTGTGTGTGTGTGTGTGTGTGTGTGTGTGTGTGTGTGTGTGTGTGTGTGTGTGTGTGTGTGTGTGTGTGTGTGTGTGTGTGTGTGTGTGTGTGTGTGGATATGTATGTGTGTGTGTGTGTGTGTGATGTGTGTGTGTGTGTGTGTGTGTGTGTGTGTGGATATGTGTGTGGGTGTGTGTGTGTGTGTGTGTGTGTGTGCTGTGTGTGTGTGTGTGTGTGTGTGTGTGTGTGTGTGTGTGTGTGTGTGTGTGTGTGTGTGGATATGTGTGTGTGTGTGTGTGTGTGGATATGTGTGTGTGTGTGTGTGTGTGGATATGTGTGTGTGTGTGTGTGTGTGTGTGTGTTGCTATGTATGTGTGTGTGTGTGTGTGCGTGGATATCTATGTGTGTATGTGTGTGTGCGTGTGAGTGTGTGTGTGTGCACGTGAGTGTGTGTGTGTATGTAAGTGTGTGTGTGTGCACGTGAGTGTGTGTGTGTGTGTGAGTATGTGCACGTGAGTGTGTATGTATGTATGTGTGTGTGTGTAAGCGCACTTGGGTGTGTAGAATGGAACTGCAGATGCTGGTTTAAACCAAAGATAGACTCAAAATGCTGAAGTAACTCAGCGGGACAGGCAGCATCTCTGGAGAGAAGGAATGGGTGACGTTTCGGGTCGAGACCTTTCTTCAGAAGAAGTGTGTGTTTGTTTACACACTGCTTTTCTCACAGTTGCTCATGTAAAACTAATTTGTTTTGTTCCCTGGAATGGAATGCAATTATCGCCATTTGCAGATCGAATCACACCTCTCTATAAATGAGACCACACTGTCTCCGATCCCTTCCACACATGTCACAGTTTCTGTGTTAGTCACAGATCAGATCATGTCATTCTCCATGCAGCCCTTGATGTAAGTTGCAGACTGCATCCTTTAGGATTCTCCTCTCCCCCTTGCCCCACCTGCACCCATCCACAATCCACCAGCTCCCACCCCAAGCTTGTGCTCAGCCTCTGAGCCCTTTATTAGCCAAGACCTATGACAGAAAGCCTGATCTCCAGAAGCAGACAGATTAAGGGTGTCAACCCAAAACTGTCCGCTTCCCTCTACAGATGGTGCCTGTGCGCTGAGTACCTCCAGTAGCTCTCCAGAATGTCCGCTTCCCTCTACAGATGGTGCCTGTGCGCTGAGTACCTCCAGTAGCTCTCCAGAATGTCCACTTCCCTCTACAGATGGTGCCGGGAGCACTGAGTTCCTCCAGTAACTCTCCAGAATGTTTGGTCAGGTGACAGTTAAGGGGCCAGTCCCACTTTCACGACCTAATTCACGACCTCTACCGAGTTTGACCTTGACTCATACTCGCAGCATGGTCGTCAGAGGTCGTAGGAGGTCGTAGGTAGGTCGTGATGCTAGTCAAAGGTACTTGTGGCATCAAGTAGGTCGGGGCGTTTTTCTAGACTGATGAAAAATGTCCACGAGTAAAAAAGGTGGTGAATTAGGTTGTGAAAGTGGGACAGGCCCTTTAGATAGCTCCGACTTATTGTCCTTGTGGTCCAGGCAGAGAGTAATTTTGAATAGCCCCCTTCTACTGCCTCTCCCCATGAACCCCTCCCTTCCCTGATCATTTAACCTGAATACCATTCTTTGGACTTTAGAGATACAGCACAGGAACAGGCCCTTCGGCCCACCGAGTCTGTACCTACCAGGTACACTATCACAACCCTACACATGCGGGACAACTTTACAATTTTTCCAAAGCCAATTAACCTACAAACCTGTGTTTAAGAGGGAACTGCAGATGCTGGAGAATCGAAGGTTATACAGACAAGCTGGAGTCAGCGGGTGCAGCAGCATCTATGGAGCGAAGGAAATAGGCAACGTTTCGGGCCGAAACCCTTCTTCAGACTGATCGGGGGTGGGGGTGGGTGGGGACAAGAAAGGGAAAAGGAGGAGTAGCCAGAAGGCTGGAGGGTGGGAGGAGACAGCAGGGGAGCTGAGGAAGGGGAGGAGACAGCAAGGACTAACAAAATTGGGAGAATTCGATGTTCATGCCCCGGGGGTGCAGACTCCCCAAACGGAATATGAGGTGCTGTTCCTCCAATTTCCAGTGCTGCTCGCTGTGGCCATGGAGGAGACCCAGGACAGAGAGGTCGGAGGCGGAGTGGGAGGGGGAGTTGAAGTGCTGAGCCACCAGGAGGTCAGCTTGGTTATTGCGGACCGAGCGGAGGTGTTCGGCGAAACGATCGCCCAACCTCCGCTTGGTCTCGCACCGGTATAGATCTGCTGACATCTAGAGCAGCGGACGCAATAGATGAGGTTGTGTGCAGGTAAACCTCTGTCGCACCTGGAACGATTGCTTGGGTCCTTGAACGGAGTCGAGGGGGGAGGTAAAGGGACAAGTGTTGCATCTCTTGCGGTTGCAAGGGAAAGTGCCCGGGGAGGGGGTGGACCGAGAGGGAAGGGAAGAATTGACAAGGGAGTTATGGAGGGAGCGGTCTTTGCGGAAGGCAGATATGGGGGGAGATGGGTGTGTGTGGCGAGTAGTGGGGTCACGTTGGAGGTGGCGAAACTGACGGAGGATTATTTTTTGTATGTGACGGCTGGTGGGGTGAAAGGTGAGGACTAGGGGGACTCGGCCCTTGTTGTGAGTGCGGGGATGGGGAGAGAGAGCAGTGTTGCGGGGTATGGAGGAGACCCTGGTGTGAGCCTCATTTATGGTGGAGGAGGGGAACCCCCGTTCCCTGAATAGTGAGGACATTTTAGATGTCCTGGTGTGGAACGCCTCATCCGTGGAGCAGATGCGGCGTAGACGGAGGAATTGGGAGTAGGGGATGGAGTCCTTACAGGAAGCAGGGTGGGAAGAAGTGTAGTCCAGATAGCCATGGGAGTCAGTGGGTTTATAGTGTATGTCGGTTAGAAGTCTATCACCTGCAATGGAGATAGTGAGGTCAAGGAATGGTAGGGAAGTGTCGGAAATGGTCCAGGTGTATTTCTGTGCCGGATGGAAATTAGTGGTGAAGTGGATGAAGTCAGTCAGTTGTGTGCGGGTGCAGGAGGTGGCACCAAAGCAGTCGTCGATGTAGCGGAGGTAGAGGTTGGGGATGGGGCCCTGGTATGTATTGAACAAGGATTGCTCGACGTAACCTACAAATAGGCAGGCATAGCTGGGGCCCATGCATGTGCCCATAGCTACGCCTTGTATTTGGAGGAAGTGGGAGGAGTCGAACGTGAAGTTATTGAGGGTAAGGACCAGCTCCGCTAGGCGGAGGAGAGTGTCAGTGGCTGGGTATGGGTTGCTTCTCTGGTCGAGGAAGAACCGGAGGGCTTTGAGACCATCGTGGTGGGGGATGGAGGTGTATAGTGATTGGACGTCCATGGTGAAGATGAGGGGGTGAGGGCCTAGAGAATTAAATGCGCGGAGACGACGGAGAGTGTCTGAGGTGTCTTGGACATAGGTAGGGAGGGATTTAACCAAGGGTGATAGGATGGAGTCAAGGTATTTGGAAATGAGTTCGGTGGGGCACGAACAGGCGGAGACAATGGGTCTTCCGGGACAATCAGGTTTGTGGATTTTAGGGAGAAGGTAAAATCGGGCTGTGCGGGGCTGGGGAACGATGAGGTCTTCCCATCTCCCCCCATATCTG
Source organism: Leucoraja erinaceus (assembly GCF_028641065.1). Lineage (NCBI taxonomy): Eukaryota > Metazoa > Chordata > Chondrichthyes > Rajiformes > Rajidae > Leucoraja > Leucoraja erinaceus. Next base: position 169,903,668 of record NC_073377.1, read on the forward strand.
CCTTCCGCAAAGACCACTCCCTCCATAACTCCCTTGTCAATTCTTCCCTTCCCTCTCGTAACACCCCCTCCCCGGGCACTTTCCCTTGCAACCGCAAGAGATGCAACACTTGTCCCTTTACCTCCCCCCTCGACTCCGTTCAAGGACCCAAGCAATCGTTCCAGGTGCGACAGAGGTTTACCTGCATCTCTTCCAACCTCATCTATTGCGTCCGCTGCTCTAGATGTCAGCAGATCTAAATCGGTGAGACCAAGCGGAGGTTGGGCGATCGTTTCGCCGAACACCTCCGCTCGGTCCGCAATAACCAAGCTGACCTCCCGGTGGCTCAGCACTTCAACTCCCCCTCCCACTCCGCCTCCGGCCTCTCTGTCCTGGGTCTCCTCCATGGCCACAGCGAGCAGCACCGGAAATTGGAGGAACAGCACCTCATATTCCGTTTGGGGAGTCTGCACCCCCGGGGCATGAACATCGAATTCTCCCAATTTTGTTAGTCCTTGCTGTCTCCTCCCCTTCCTCAGCCCCCCTGCTGTCTCCTCCCATCCCCCAGCCTTCGGGCTCCTCCTCGTTTTCCCTTTCTTGTCCCCACCCACCCCCGTCCCCGATCAGTCTGAAGAAGGGTTTCGGCCCGAAACGTTGCCTATTTCCTTCGCTCCATAGATGCTGCTGCACCCGCTGAGTTTCTCCAGCTTGTCTGTATAACCTACAAACCTGAATGTCTGTGGAGTGTGGGAGGAAACCACAGCATCTGGAGAAAACCCACGCGGTCATAGGGAGATTGTACAAACTCCATACAGACAGCACCCATTGTCAGGATCGAACCCCATTCTCTGGCGCTGTAAGGCAGCAACTCTACCTGTGCATCAATTTACTTCAATCAGCTCACAGCGAATGCCTCCCTCCTCAATTGAGTTCAGATCAGTTTAGTTTATTGTCACGTGTACAGTGAAAAGCTTTTAGTTGCGTGCTAACCAGTCAGCAGAAAGACAAGACATGATTACAATCGATCCATTTACAGTGTAAATCACAATCACACAAGCACAATAATACTTTATTAGCCAAGTATGTTTTGCAACATACGAGGAATTTCATTTGCCAAGTCAGTCGTACCAATAAAAAGCAACGGAACACACAAAACACATATTAACATAAACATCCATCACAGTGACCCCTCCACATTCCTCACTGTGATGGAAGGCGAAAAAATGTTCAATCTCTTCCCTTCTTTGTTCACCCGCGATCGGGGGCCTCGAGCCCTCTGTTGACGGGATGATCTTGACTCCCGTAGCCGGCGGTGGGCCCTCTGCGTCGAGGCGATCAGCTCCTGCATCGGCGGGATGTCAGCATCCCCGCGTCGGACGTTGGGGCTGGTTAAACCTTCTGCAACATTGGAGCTCCCGACATCCACGGCCTCTCCCGAGACTGCGAGCTCCCGATGTAAAGTCCGCAGGCCACGTTTGGAGTGGACCCAGGCAAGGGATCGACTACGATGTAAGTCCATGCCCCGTGGTGGGGCCCAAGGTCAGTCCAAGGTCCATCGATGGTAGGCCGCAGAACGACCGGAGAATGCGATCCGAAAAGTAATCGCATCTCCAGCAAGTTAAGAAAACTGGAAATAACTTTTCCCTCCCCCTCTCCCTCCCCCCACATAAAACAAACCGGAGAACATTTACACAAACTTTTAACACAAACTAAACAACAATAGACGACAAAACAAACAGACTGTCGGCGGGGCTGTCAATCGTGCGGCGCCCCCTGGTGTTGATACATGAGAATAGAATAACATTTAAAGATAAAGCCAGCAATTCTGATCATGGATAGTCTGAGGGTCATCGAAGAAGTACACAGTGGTTCAGCACTGTTCTCCCTCCCTTGTAGTTGCCTGATAACAGCTTGAAAGAAACTGTCTCCGAATCTGGTGGTGTGCGTTTTGACACTTCCTCCCCCATATCTCCTCTACCAATCCCCGTCTCCTCTGGTCAAGTTCAGGCACCAGTGCAATAACTGCTGGCCCTCACATCCTGACCCATCCAATACAATCTCCCCAGTGACCATTTAAGGCGATCCAGACAACACCTTTAACAACAGAAGACCTGGGCAATGACTAATATTTGTGGCAATTAGTCGGCAATACAAGGTCTCTCAGCGTGTTGCTGCTGCCAACATCCAGTGCATCCATTTGAGTTTCAAGGGTAAGTTGGTCCGCAACAGAATAAAATAATTCCCTTTGTCCATCCATCTAGGTTTCACATTCCTTGCCCAAATTGACACAAGGGCAGGATGTCAGAGCTGTCAAATACTCTGCAACAGTTTGATCACAAGTAATGTTTCATAAAGTGACCCAAACTCAAACGCACAGAAGAAAGATTTTGTCAAAATAACATGACATTTACCTGTGTAGGAAGGAACAGCAGATGCTGGTTCAAACTGAAGACAGATACAATAGACAGAGTGCTGGAGTAACTCAGTGGGTCAGGCAGCATCTGTGGAGAACATGGATAGGTGACGTTTCACAGAGTGCTGGAGTAACTCAGCGGGTCAGGCAGCATCTGTGGAGAAAAAGGGCGGGTGAAGCTTCGGGTTGGAACCCTTCTTCAGACTAAACGTAGAGTGGGGGGAGAACTGGAGGTAGGAAGAGCCCAGAACAAATCAACTGATGACCAGGGAAGGGAGGAACCCATATTGGCCAATTGTTGGCTGGGGAAGTAATGATACCGGAATGCAAACATAGAACGACTAGTGTCGAGGTGGGGAGGAGAGAGAGAGAGAGAGAGAGAATGCAGAGGTTACCTGAAATTAGAGAAATCAACATTCATACCATTGGGTTATAAGCTGCCCAAACAAAATATGATGAGCTGTTCCTACACGTACGTACCTGTCGGGTATCATGTAGACCTGACCTGCTGGGTGGACATGAAGCCTTTTGTGTCCTTTGACCGATCCATTCCATTTGCACTCATCATTCGATTTTAAATGATGTTTGTGGTTTTCATAAATCTGAGATATAAGGAGGTACAAAGCAGAGACAATGGCAGAGGGAGAATGATGAAGATTGTACAGTCCTGTCACTGGACCAGCACCACATTCATTTTATACAACATCATCTTTGTTCTGCTGCCATTTTTCTGATCGAGTGGGAGATTTTAATCTAGTCCCGAGGACAATCTGCATTTTTAAAGCACAGATTGTCTATATCCAAGCTTAATATAGCAAATGCTTGTGAATCTGTGACTCGATTGTGCCAAGCAGTCCGATATATTTCTACATCAATTTCATTTTGGGATTTCATGGTCTATAAATAATGGTCTTTCTGCTATGGCCCAATGGAGTTATTTTTACTCTGCACATAAAAAAAATGAACTGATAAAATCTTGAGTTATTTATAACTCCTATTAGACAGAAGGCAGACTTTGAGTTTTCAGGCATGTAAAAGGAATGGCCATGGGGGGGATTAGTAGCAGTTAATAATTATATATTTTTTCAGAGCTGTAGTTATACAGTGAGTCACAGCCTTGGGGGTAGTTTTGTCTTGGTTGTGAATGTTACAATTATACGGTAGCCTTGATGTCACGGTGGCACAGCGGTAGAGTTGCTGCCTTACAGCGCTTGCAGTGCCAGAGACCCAGGTTCGATCCCAACTACGGGAGCTGTCTGTACGGAGTTTGTACATTCTCCCCGTGACCGCGTGGGTTTTCTCCAAGATCTTCGGATTCCTCCCACACTCCAAAGACGTACAGGTTTGTAGGTTAATTGGCTTGGTATAAATGGAAATTGTCCCTAGTGTGTGTGTAGATAGTGTTAGTGTGCGGGAATCGCTGATCGGCGCAGACTCGGTGGGCCAAGGGGCCTGTTTCCGCACTGTATCTCTAAACTATAAAACTTAAATAGCTGTACTTGCCTCTGACAATTATATGTGTACCACCTTAAACAAGGCCAATCTCCACAGTGCCAGAAGCAAGGTGCATGCAGCCAATGTAAGTACAAACCATTGGCAAAATAAACAAATAAAAACTGCAGCTGCTGGAAATCTGAGGTAAAAACACTCAGCTGATCAGACTGCATCTGTGGAAAGAGAAACCGAGCTAATGTTTCAGGTGAATGATCATTTGTCAGTACACACACCAGAAAAGTCTTTGACCTGAAACATTGCAGACAGAATCAGCCGTAGAATATTCTGCCGTTGTCTCTGGGTGACCTGTCAGCTTATTCCACCAGCAGGGGCTAGGATTAGGTCACATTTTTTATTGCCACTCCAAGTGGATGTTTTCTAGGGCAGAATATTGAAGTTGAGGTTGCAGATTTCAAAGCGGGAATGTGTGGGTAACTTTTCTCCCATTCAATCGTTCCTGCATCGGCTTTGGTTTGTCCTCTGTATCATGATCCAGGTGAGTCCCAGATCCCCATGCAATGTGCAGGACCACATCTATTCAGAGTAGCCACATGGCCACAACTAGTGCATTCTTCATTCATCAAGTATGGATTCTTCAACCTTCATGTTTGCTCGTCATTGCTAAGGTTTTTGCTACCACCAATTCTTGTATGAATATCAACACAGAAAGTGGAAAGAGATTTGCGAAGTATTGTCCTCATTGTTACTCCGCAGAGTAAACTTCTCGCTAATAAAATTCATTAAAGGCATTAAAATTCAATAAAATGCTGGAAAGGGAGATGTTAAACAGAGCTCTGGTGAAATTCTCACAGTTTGTTTGTTCTAATCATTGTATATTCAACACAGTAAAGTCACCTCAGCAAATTGAAAACCCCCCACCAGCCTCATTTGTAGAGTCATGGGGCACAGTTCGGCCTGCCAACCTGCTACATCTGTGCCAACTGACAGGTCTCCACCCAAAACATCACCTATTTCTTCTCTCCAGAGATGCTGTTGGACCCGCTGAGTTACTCCAGCATTTTGTGTCTTATCTTCAGTGTAAACCAGCATCTGCAGTTCCTTCCTACACATTTTATAAGCCCACCCACCACAAAGCATGTGGACATTTCACTGTAATAGATGCATCATGCAAGTAAGTTGTTGCTTTGTGTGGGGACTAGTCTACTTTCCCATTTTTCCTTTTGCATGTGATATGCTCTCTTTCATAGGTTGGGGCATCAAGCCAAGATTCCCATCCTCCTGCATTAGGATGAGGGAATTCCCAGTTCAAGCCCAGATTCCTGAATCCTGATTTCCTGATGTGTCCAGATTCCTGAATGCATTTAGCATTCCCTGAATCCTGATTCGACCTAGCAACCCAGTTTGAATCATGGACTATCACATGTTGGTTTGGCAGTTTAGTTTAGTAAATACAGCCATGGAGTCCTCGACCTGCTTCGGCAACCCACCGAGCCTCCCCGTAGGAGGCTAACCAGTCCATGGTTGGGGTAAACTTAGATTCTGAGCGCCCTCCACACTAGCGCTTGCTTTGGGGCCAATTTACAGAACACCATTCACCTACGGAGACAGAAACCTGCCACATCTTCGGTAGGATGCTCTCGATGGAGGAAACTGGAGCGGTAGGAGAAGGAGAAAACCCACGCTGTTACAGGGAGAACGTTCTAACTCCATACAATCAAGCATCCCATAGTCAGTATCGAACCCGGGTCTCTGGTGCTGTGAGGCAGCAACTCTACCACAATGAAAATGAGCAAACACCACACAGACAGCAGCCCAGGTTGGGACCAAACACAAGTGTCTTGAGCTTGAGGCACTTTGTGCCATGGTTGTGTTGGCTAGTGTTGTTTCCACAAAGCATGTGAACATTTCACTGTAATAGATGCATCATGCAAGTAAGTTGTTGCTTTGTGTGGGGACTAGTCTACTTTCTCTTCAATGTACGGGGTGATCTTGTGGCCCAAGTCCACAACTCAGTGGGAGTGGCAACAGAAGTAGATAGAGTGGTGAAGAAGGCATGTGATATGGTCTCTTTCATAGGTTGGGGCATTGAGTATCGGAGTCGGGAAGCCAAGATGCAGGTCTATAGGACTTTTGTTCGGCTGCATTAGGATGTGGGAAGTCGTTGAGGCTTGCCGCAGTGGAGTGTTTTGGCACTGGCACGATGGAGGTGGCTTTAAGGCACAATGTCTATGGCAAACGGGCAACATTTGCCATAGACATTGTGGGCAGGAGGGCCTATTCTTGTGCTGTTCTATAGTTTATGTACAGTGAAGCAGTGTCAGCATATTCATCCTGCACACACATATTACTTTGTTGAAGTAATCCCACTGCTTGATCTTGTTTGCTGTTCATGGTGCACTATAAGTACACTGCAGCATCAACGTTCATTTAATGGCGGTGAGTGAAATATCCAACACATAGAGTGCCAAACTCAAAATGGGTAAACGGGACAGAATGACCCAGTTGCTGCCAATGAAGTGACACCCAGCATGGACACTTGTAGTGAAGGAGGAATCGAGGATTACAACTTTGGGAAAGATTGGGATGTCTTAATTCAACATGGTGATGAGGGGAGAAGACATGGCAGACTCCATGAGATGACTCTGAGTTTATTCACCTTGAACTTTGACTCCTTCCCTGTTTGCAAGCCCAAGGTTTTGACTGAGCACCTGCTCACCACACTTGCACAGCTGATACCAGCTGTAAAGCATGCGAAGGATTGTGACCATGGTTCATGCCTTATCACAGAACTGTGCATCAGTAGATAGCTGATCTGCTGTTTCATTTTGTGCGGCTGTGATTTTAACTCTGCTGCTAGCTTCTGGTGCTTGTGGTAGCAGCTGGTAAAAGTAGTACACACAACACACAACACACTGGTGATCCTTAGCTCAGGACAAGTGCGGGCATTCCAAACACCATTGCTATTCTCAACATCAATATTGCCTGATCAGGCGATGGCCAATGATCAGATGCCCGTTAGTCTCCAGTTTCATCCCATTGCCATCAGTTTTGTCACTTTCTTGGTATCTGGGCTGGCAAGGATGGTATTAGATCTGGATGAATTAATTAACTGCGAATCAAAGGCATTTAAGAAGAAATGTGTAGGAAAGAACTGCGGATGCTGGAGTAACAGCGGGACAGGCAGCATATCTGGGGAGAAGGGATGGGTGACGTTTCGGGTTGAGACCCTTCTTCAGACTAAGAGTGGAAAGGTGAATGAGAGATATTGACGGTACTTAGGAGAAATGAATAGAAACAGAAATTAGGTGCAGGAGTAGAGGCCATTCGGCCCTTCGAGCCTGCCCCATTCGCCATTCAATATAATCATGGCTGATCATCCAACTCAGTATCCTGTACCTGCCTTCTCTCCATACCCCCTGATCCCTTTAGCCACAAGGGCCACATCTAACTCCCTCTTAAATATAGCCAATGAACTGGCCTCAACTACCTTCTGTGGCAGAGAGTTCCACAGATTGAAGGCATTAAAAATGTAACTGGAGACTGATCCATCCATCGTATAATTGACCAAACAGCTCAGGCCATCAGCGAGTGACACTAAGCAAATTCCACACCTCTCCCCAACACCCATCACCCACAACCTTGTCTTTTCCCCTGAGGAGTGAGAGGAATTTGAAGTGTGATTCTTCCCAAGGCCACAATCCTGCAGCTTCCAGAGTCCGGAACAAGTGCTGGAAAAAGGCCTATGAACCCAGAATACAGACTAGTGGGAAGTCAATCAAAAGATCATGCAATACATTTGTTGAAGAAGCTGCTTTTTGGAAAGTGTATGTGACATGTGCATCGTCTGGTAGCTATTGTAAGGGTGTAAGTCCAAACACCAGACTATACTTCTGTGTTTAATCATAGTGAAGTGAAGATGTCTAAATCTGCATGTACATAAACACACATGTGCGCACATATGGATTGATGCACCCTGCAAAGAGCCACATGCATTAAACCACACACACACACATGGGCATACACACAAGCACACGCACATGCATGCACGCACGTGCACGCTCGCACACACACACACACACGCACACACACATACACACATGCACACACACGTGCACACACAAGCACGCACACACACATACGCACACGCACACACACACGCACACACGCGTACGCACACGCACACACGCATACGCACACACACGTGCACACGCATGCACGCACACACACGCATGCACGCACGTGCACGCTCACACACACACACACACACACAAGCGCGCACACACACACACACACACACGCACACACACACGCACACGCATGCACGCGCACACACACGCACACGGGCACATGCACACACGCATACGCACACACGCACACATGCACGCACAAACACTAACACACTAATACACACGCATGCACACACACACACACACATATATATATATACACACACACACACATACACACACACACACACACACACACACACACACACACACACACACACACACACACACACACACACACACACACACACACACACACACACACACACACACAAACATACCTGACTGATTTTCCCCACCGATACTTGAAGCCAATTATTGTCCCGACTGGGAGCATTTAGACGGATCCCAGATCAATGCCACATTTACTGGTACCTTTACAAGGGCCACATCTAACTCCCTCTTAAATACAGCCAATGAACTGTGTGGCCTCGACTACCTTCTGTGGCAGAGAGTTCCACAGATTCACCACTCTCTGTGTGAAAAATGTTTTTCTCATCTCGGTCCTAAAGGATTTCCCCTTTATCCTTAAACTGTGACCCCTTGTCCTGGACTTCCCCAACATCGGGGGAACAATCTTCCTGCATCTAGCCTGTCCAACCCCTTAAGAATTTTGTAAGTTTCTATAAGATCCCCCCTCAATCTTCTAAATTCTAGCGAGTACAAGCCGAGTCTATCCAGTCTTTCTTCATATGAAAGTCCCGACATCCCAGGAATCAGTCTGGTGAACCTTCTCTGTACTCCCTCTATGGCAAGAATGTATTTCCTCAGATTTGGAGACCAAAACTGTACGCAATACTCCAGGTGTGGTCTCACCAAGACCCTGTACAACTGCAGTAGAACCTCCCTGCTCCTAGACTCAAATGGAAGATATTCAACAATATTCAAGGAAATGTGGGGCCATTTTTGACTGTGGGATAGTTGACAAGGAGTATACACACAGAGGAACTCAATAGGATGACAGTAAAACTAGTCCAATGTTGCTTGTCAAACCATGAGGAGTCCAGTGGAGTGGATCATATTCCTGCAAGTATGTAGGCCGGGCAGGGAGTGTGCATGGACAGGCTGTGGAAGTGCAAAAGCACACCAGACAGAATCACACCAGACATTCCCATTATCCTGGGGAAATCCCAGAGTCTTGTCTTAGTAAATAAAGTTTTATGAGGTGTAGATCAGCGGGTCAGGCAGCATCTCTGGAGAATATGACTAGGTGACGTTTCAGGTCAGAATCCAGAAGTTCTGGACCTATCCACCCCTGAGGTACTCACTTCATTGCTTCCATTCTCACAGAAGCCACCTACCCATGTTCTCCGGAGATGCTGCCTGACCCATGAAATTATCCCAACACTTTGTGTCATTTAATTTGTGAACCAGCATCTGCAGTTGTTTTGTGTTTACATTCATGGGGATGGAAGTACTACACAATGATGCTGATGTACAATCTTTAACAGCTACACCAACAAAGGCTATCAGTAACCATGTTTAGGACCACACGCATCGTGTAATCCCTGCCATTGAGAGGGTGAAAAGTCAAGCTGGGTCTCAAGGTGGTTGTGTCTTACTGGATAATGTTTTAGATGAAAACCCTCCGTCAGCTCACCTTTCACTTGTCTACTGCAGGTCATGTTATTGTCCATGTGTAGTTGATTCCTGCACGCTGACCTAGGGCCAGGACCCACCACTGACCTAGAACAGCTCCACTTGATTAGTCTGTATGCGGTGCGGCATCACAGAGTTTGCAAGAGGTTTTATTGAGAAGTTTGCCAGGATTAATTGCTTTGCCGTTCTTTGGGCAGGTCTCTGAGCTCAGCTACTCATTTCATTGCTTTCATTCTAACAGGCATGTAATGTGGAAGATTTGCCACCTGAATTATTAATAAGTATTTCTGGTCTGGATGCAGCCACTGTGATGGTTTACTGTAGTCAGTTATTCCGTTTAACTGCATGCATGTTCTTTAGTCTCCGCATTGGATCAGTGGTTGCTATTGATCCTGCTCTCTGCAATATAAAAGCTGGTTATGATAATATGTCAGAGTATGGGTGTGTTCTACCTATAGTTTATTTCATAGGTAATATGGAGCTGAGGATTCTGCTGTAAAAATCCCTCCTAATATTGTGAAGGATATAATCGGCAGCATCCTGACAGCTGCTGCAGTGAATCCCCTGTCATCTTTATGAAGCAAGAGTTATCGGCCCTTCCTGCATAATCCCATATGGAATGAGTGAAGATGTAAGGCTGGGTGATGTTTGTTGTAATAGTTCAGTGTTAATCTGCTTGTTTGCACTGACTGGCTGTCTTGGCACCTTATATTCACGTTACATTGTGTTCTGTGCCAGCGATAGAAGACTTTTGATTATTACATCCCTTCTGCCTACACGACTATCATTTATTTCATTCTCTCTCGCTGTGATTGTGACATGATGCAAGGTACCGGCAGCAGACTGCACAGTGCTCTGACAATGCTGTCTGTAGCTCAATATTGGCAGCAGCAGTTAGTAGAAGGTGCTGTGCAGTTACCACTGAGATAGTGTTGGAGGAGGCAGCTCCTTCTTTCCCAAGTTCCCAACAGTTGCGAGTGGTCTAGTTATGATGTAGAGTGGTCTAGTTATTACACCTTATCAATATTCCAAAGATTTGGGGAATTGAGGGCTGTGGGGAACTGGCACAGAGAAGGAGACGAGTACATAATCATATTGAATGGCAGGGCAGGCTTGAGGGACCTCCTAGTATCAATACCATTCTTACACTCGATGTCCCATCCCTCATCCCTACTCAACGTATTATGTCAGTGTTCCTGCCCTCTCCAAATGGGCAAAAATGTAGTCCCTTTGTATTCTATCAGCAGTCAGTTTATAAAGGACTAGCAAGTGCTGACGGCTGAGTAATAGATTGAGGAGCGAGTGAATACATCCATCAAGTCAATGCAGGGAGCCACACACTCACAATATCCTGTTGGCCATGGTATTGAAATTAAGGTCAGATGAAACAGCAGACAACCAAATTAATTTTGGAACTTTCAACATTCCTCTCATGATCAAAGTTCTTGTGGATTTCTGCCTCCTGACTGCAGCAAATTATATACTGAAGATATGACTCCAAAATGCTGGAGTAGTCAGTGGGACAGGCAGCATCTCTGGAGACAGTAATGCATGACTTTTTCTCGACCCGGAACATCACCCATTTCTTCTCTCCAGAGATGTTGCCGGTCCTGCTGAGTTACTCCAGCATTTGGTGTCTATCTTTGGTTTAAAGCAGCATCTGCAGTTCCTTCCTACAAAATTATATGCTGGCTGTTGCATAATGTGGAAACGGAGATTTGAGCCAGCAGGTCTGTGCTAGATGTGTATACCCATCAATATGTTCTTCCACCCTCATGCACGTCTCAGCTGGTGACTGCTGACGCTTTGTAGCCACTGCCTGATAGATTCCTGATACCTGAGAAACATTAACCCCAGATCAACATGAGTCGTAAGGTCATGGCCTCATAGAGTGATGACACAGTGTGGGAACAAGCCCTTTGGCCCAACTTGCCCACTGGCCAACAATGTCCCAGCTACACTAGTCCCACCTGCCTGCGCTTGGTCCATAGACAATGATAATAGGTGCAGTAGGAGGCCATTTGGCCCTTTGAGCCAGCACCGTATCGCTCCAAACCTGTCCTCTCCATGTGCCTGTCTAACTGGTTCCTAAACGTTGGGATATTGCCAGCCTGAGAATAGAAATACACATTTATGGAGCAAAATAAAAACCCAATATTGAGTTAGATGGCATGCAGACATACAAAGTATTAACGTACCTGCTACTGAAACAAGGAACTGCAGAAGTGGGTTTACCAAAAAAACCCAACAAAGTGTTGGAGTAACTCAACAGGTCAGGCAGAATCTGTGGAGAAAATGGAATTGTGTTCTACGGGAAACATGGAATTAAATTACCGAGCAGGACTTGCGCCCCTCAAGACAATAGAAATGCTCCCAATAAATAACTTGTCCAAAACTAAAGCTCCATGTGGTGTCCATGCATGGCTTGCAGCGGCAGGATATTTAGCTGCTTACATTGTTAGTGCTCTCTTTACACTGAAATAATAAACTTTTAAAAATCAGTTACAATGACAATAATCCCAAAAAGAATGGGAAAAGCTTGTGCAACTGGACTATGGAAGCTGCTGATCTTGGCAATATCTGGCAGCTCATTCTGTACAAACCACAGCAGACAATTGATGATGGGAGCTGTCACAGTTACAGCTTTATTATAATAGCCTGATTATCATATTGCAAAAGCTTTGATTCCAACTGAATATTGTTCTTAATGAGGCTGGTAATGAGTGACCAGAGAAAAAATACAATGAGGAATTCATAATAAATTGGATCTCTCTGTCCATATCTCACTCTCTCTCTCTCTCTCTCTCTTTCCCTCTCCCTCTCCCTCTCTCTCTCTCTCTCTCTCTCTCTATCTATATATATATATATATATATATATATCCTCTCTCTCTCTCTCTCCCTCTCTCCCTCTCTCTCTCTCTCTCTCTCTCTCTCTCTCTCTCTCTCTCTCTCTCTCTCTCTCTCTCTCTCTCTCTCTCTCTCTCTCTCTCTCTCTCTCTCTCTCTCTCTCTCTCTCTCTCTCTCTCTCTCTCTCTCTCTCTCTCTCTCTCTCTCTCTCTCTCTCTATCTCTCTCTCTCTCTCTCTCTCTCTCTCTCTCTCTCTCTCTCTCTCTCTCCCTCTCCGTCTCTCTCTCTCTATATATATATATATATCTCTCCCTCTCTCTCTCTCTCTCTCTCTCTCTCCTCTCTCTCCTCTCTCTCTCTCTCTATATATATATATATATCCCTCTCCCTCGCTCTCCCACTAGTTTGTGGACAAGAACAGCTCAGCTAGCTGTGAGCTGGGGATGTATGTGAGAGGAGGCAGGGGAGAGCTGGGAAGGTGGCAGCTGAAGTGTGCTTATACAGAATGGGCCACACAGCGCTCCAGGGGATTGGTAGGTTGTCTCATGATCCAGCGTGCAGTGTCCATCATGCTGTACAAACACCATCTGTTCAGCATTATGCTGGCGGTTGCCAGGCTACCTACAACACGTTGTCACAGCTCACTGGCATTGGCTGAGCATTCGCCACATTATGGACAAGGTACAAGTGACGTGGTCATGATCAAGCGATCTGCTGGAAAGGCCCAGAGATGCCAGAGCAGGACTCGGAGCTGCTGGCCCCCCGCACACTGGAACACATACATCACATCAACACCTCACTGGCTCTGGACATTAGATAGCCTGTTAGCTGTGGGGCAGTCTACATCAAAACACACAAACATGTCTGCTCCTGTGTGTGTGTGCCGTGTGCTGTGAGGCCGGTGACAACACATAGCAAATCTTTCATGGAGGTCCTGTTTACTTTCCTGTTTTTCTTCAATGATCAATTATCAGCAAATTAATAGAGAATGCCAGAACAATACCTTGTGCAAAATGCTGTTGAAATTCTGTAATAAAAGGCTCAAGTTCTTTCTGCGTCAGATGGGACGTCTTTACTGCTCTCAGGTGAATGATTTATTAAATCATGTTGAGGAACACAGTCCCTTGCACTGCCTGTTGGCTAAGGAATGTGATTCAGTAATCTCATTTAGTTTAGTGATATTGACAGCCCTTGTGTGATTTGTTACTGGAAAGCACTTGCAAAAGCGTCAATAATTTGTTATTTTCATCCTCTGCTGCTGAAGGTGATTGACAATACACACTGGTTGCTGCATGGGGTTGCAGACAACATGTGCATGGGCAGCAGAGACCATTGCACCAAGGACATTGACTGTAATGTGACATGCTCGGATGGTCTGTCCTAGGCTCAGCACACAGAGATAATCACAAACAAGGTGCCTCTAATTTCTCTAAGGTGCCTCTAATTGGTTTTAAAATATCAGGCATGTAACCAAATACTGTAACAAACTCACAGATGCAGTGAAGAATGTGCCTTGACTGGTTGCACCATTTGAGTTGAGTTTTGTTTACTGTCACCTGTACTGAGACCAGTCAACGGAAAGACAATACATGATTACAATCGAGACATCCACAGAGTACAGATATATGATAAAGGGATTAACACAAATAATGTTTAGTGCAAGATAAAGTCCATTAAAGTCCAATCACAGTCCGAGTGTCTCCAATGAGGTAGATAGTAACTTAGGACTGCTGGTCAGTTGTTGCATGATGGCCTGATATAGGAACATAGAAGGTCGCAGAGTGGTGGACTCAGCCTAGTCCATCATAGGTTGGCCTCCCCACCACCAAGGTTGGTCTCTATCATCAAGGATGCCCATCAGCCCAAGCCATGCCCTCTTCTCCCTGCTACCATCAGGCAGGAGGTACAGAAGTCCAAAGTCCTACATGACCAAGTTCAGGAACTGCATCAGCAGATTCTTGACTGCACAACCCTAATCCGACCTCAGTGATGCAAGAACACAGAGCCACCACTTGCAAACCTTGTGTTTTTAAATGATGTATTTTTGCAGTAAGGTCTTGTTTTTTGGACAGTCTTTTCCTTTTCAGTCTATGTTTTAGTGTATGTGCCTATGTTGTTGCTGCAACAAGATTTCCATTGTACCAGTACTTCACCCCTACTTATTACAATAAACTCAACTGGACATGACATGACTTGACTCCTGGTTTATCCTGGAGACTGTAAAACAAAAGGGCCTTGAGTGAGATTTGTTCTTTCTCTATATCAGTGGCAAGGAATCAGATCTTTACTGCTGTGGATGAATTGCGCTAACATAGCAGAACCAAAGCTTTCTGATCAATGCTTCTCCAATCGGGTAAATCAATGCTGATAACTCCAACACTGTGATTGGTTGCTCTGCATTAGTTGTCTCAACTGCTGAGCCCTCAGAACCATGAAACCAATACAGAAAGGGCAAGACCACCAAGGGTGAAGTTGTTTCCTTGGCTGGGGCCCTCCATTGGAAGAAGTCATAATTTGCTTCTCACTATAACCACTGTATGTACAGTATTTAGTCACTATAGGACCAGCTGTGACTCCTATATATCGGCGAGACCAAGCACAGGCTCAGCAATAGTTTCACTGAACACGATCTCCATGTTGCTAAACACTTCAATTCCCCCTCCCATTCCCAGACTGTTTTTACTGTCCTGGGCCTCCTCCACTGTGAGACACAATGTAAATTGGAGGAACAGCACCTCATATGTTGCGTGGGCAGCTTACAGCCCAGCGGTATGAATATTGCCTCTATTGGTGGTGGAAGATCGTTTTTCAGACTGAAGGCTTGTGACTAGTGATGTGTCTCAGTGAATAATACTGGGCCCATTGGTATATCTATATCAATGAGTTGGATGAGAATATACCATGCATGGTTAGTAGCTTTGTAAAAGACACAACATTTGGTAAACAGTGAAGATGATGATCAAGAATTAGAATGGGATTTTGATCAGCTGTGTAAGTGGCTCAAGGAATGGCAAATGGAGTTTAATTCTGATAAATATGAGATGTTGTATTTTGGAAGTCAAATCAGGGTAGGACCTTCATTGTGAATGGTAGGACCTGAGGAATGTTGTAGAGTTATGGGATCTAGGAGTACAAATACATACAGTAGTTCCCTGAAAATCGTGTTAACAGGTGGTGAAGAAGGCATTTGGCCTGATGTCCTTCATCAGTTGGGGAGTTGACTATAGATGTTGGGACGTAATATTACATTGGTGAAGCTGCACTTGGAGTATTGTGTTAGTTTTGGTCACCCTGTTATAGAAAATAGTAAGATTAAACGAGAACTTACCAGTTCGATGTTTGATCTGTATTCTATGAGGAGTTACGATGAGGGAATACGTGAAGACCCCGTCCAGCACGCATGCGCGATATACTTCAAAGCAAGTTACCAGTTGATCTCTATAATTGAGGGTGGGAGCGGAGGGCACGTAATCCCTCATCGTAACTCCTCATAAAATACAGATCAAACTTCAAACTGGTAAGTTCTCGTTTAATCTTACAATTTTACTTCGGAGTCACGTGAGTGACTACGTGAAGATTTTAAAGCTCTGTGATT
Organism: Leucoraja erinaceus; assembly: GCF_028641065.1. Classification (NCBI taxonomy): domain Eukaryota; kingdom Metazoa; phylum Chordata; class Chondrichthyes; order Rajiformes; family Rajidae; genus Leucoraja; species Leucoraja erinaceus. Next base: position 169,919,842 of record NC_073377.1, read on the forward strand.
TCAAACCTTGTAACAGTCCATACTTCACTCGCTACCGAAGTCATCCAAGGGAGGAAGTATGTTATCATAATCAAACATGAATCTGTTTGCAAAACAACAATGGCATTATTTGACAATAATAACAAAGAAATTAAAGCTCCCCCGGGCTTAAATTATATATTCTTTGCAGCGTCTAAAATTCTCTCTGCAATTGAAACAGGTTTTATAATGGCTAGTTGTAGAATGTTAAAAAATTATTTCTATGGACCATCCTGCTGTTACCAGGTTAGGTTCAGTGGCACATCCATACTGTTTAGCCACCGACATGGATGCTGCTCTGGTGGAGTGAGATGTGTAATATCGGTCTCCACTCCAGCAGCCAATACCTGTTTGAACCATCTAGAGATGGTTTGGCTCGGTACCCTGACCCAGTGGCTTACTAGTGGCTGACCCATTGTGCTTGTCGTCTCCCTCGGGAATTTTAGGATGTGTTGATATTGTAGAAGGTGAGTCATAACACATAACGATGGTCAGGTGGGTACGCCTGGAATTCCATAACACGTCCTGAAGTTCCTGGTTTACTCTGTTTTCCCAGCTCCTGAATGATGAATGTTGTCCATCTGAGTGGATAAAGGCCTGGATCCTATGTTGAGTCTAAGCCATCAGCATGGCTGTATACAGGGTAGCTGTCTTCAGAGTAAGGATCTGGCTGGTGGCCATCCCTAGATAAGTCAGGACAACGTTGACATCCCAGATCTTGATATATCTAGGTCTAGGGTTTTGAATAGAAGGTACCTCTCTTCATTTGGCCACCAGTAGACGAGACCCTATGGCCTGTTCCCCTTGGTGTCTGTCTTAGATAGACTGACAGTGCATTTCTAGTGCATTAGATAGTGCTATAGTTCAGACCTTCATTGTGGTGACGGTTAGCCAGGAACTCCGATACATAGATATGATGGTTGATAGTAGGTTTCTGTTCTTGAGCAGTATGTTCCCACTTTCTTGTACTGGAGAGATATGGAAGTCGGTGAGAAGCTGTCGTCGTGTCCATGGTCCTATTTGACAGTCCCAGGTTCATCAAAGGTCTTTTTGGAATTTGCAACCCAGTAAACTTATTATGTCATGGCATGAGTGACTTCCTCCTGATACAGGGTGGATCAGTGAAACTGGTCCGCTGGGAATGGTCATGGGTTTCAATGACCCTGTCAAGGACCACTGGGAACCATGGCTGTGTAGACCAGTCGGTACTACCAACGTTAGAAGTAAAATTCACCTGTATTTTGCGTAGTACTTAACTGATGAGGCAGAAAAAGGGGAAAAACTTCAGTTGGAATGCAAAGAAATCGATATCTGGTGTTCCATATTGCTTTGTAATTTCAGCAAATACTTTGGTTTAACATGTCTGCCTCAGTATTTAGCTCACCTGGTAGGTAAGTTGCTGATAGCCAAATATGTTTGACGACATACCATTACCAGATTGTGTTAATCAAATTGTCACATGATATCGATTTTATTCCGCCCATGTGTTTTAGTATAGGCCACCACTGTGATATTGTCAAATTATAAATGAACATGCAGAATGGTGCACTATTGAACAATATGCTTTTAACCCATAGAACGCACCCAACATTTCCAACTAGGTTTTATGTCCAGTGTCTGTAGTGGTGATGACTCTACATTAGTCCATTTACCACCTGTTCTGGATATGGGTTATTTTGTTTAAACGCTAGCACCTTAGCTCTAATGGAAAGGTCCAAGTTAATTAGCTGGTAATGCTGCTACTAATTTCCCAATTACTCTTGCCACTTTGTTGAATGGTTGGTTGATTGTTAACCATTAATTTGTTACAGGTTTGTGCCAATTATGCTGACTCTCCTTTTGGCAACGTTATAGACAAGTGGACTGAGTTAATTGAATACCAGATAGTCCATAGTTGTGGATGGTGTCAATGTAGATTTATCTGGATTGTATGACAGAGCCGAGGCTAAATAGGTTTTTAGTAGCTAATGATGCTGATTTAGTTATTTCCATGGTTTTGTCTGTTGTTAAATATCATCGAGATATGCCATGACAATATGTTTCCTTCATAGTGTCAGGACTGGTTTGAATATCTTGGAAAACAGTTTTGGCTCATATTTAGTCTATTAGTCAATAATTTATACTGCCATAGTTACCCCACCCAGGTAAATTTTAGGTATCTCCGATGATCTTTATGAATGGGTACTGAGTAGTATGCATCTTTTAAGTCGATGCCTACCATAAAGTATCCTTAGGAAATTCATGTTTAGCAGTTACAAATGTTTTCCATTAAAGTGTGTACACCTGGTGAAAGTATTCAAAGTGGTTAAGTCAATGATGGTGCGACATTCACCATCTTTTTTGTTATTTTGGTAAATTTAATACGGGTTCCAAAGGTTCATATTTAGACTTCTTTATGACCCCCTTTGTATGTCTTCTCCAGTTCAGCTTGTCCCTCATGTTTCCTTTTTAGTCAGAGGGTAAAACCCCTTTGGGGTGCATGCTGAACTGGTGGCAAGTTTTTCTTAAATTCAATTTTTATCCTTGAATACTTTTGGTATATAACTATCAAGTGTGATAGTTCTTCATGCTTCCAAAACACCCAGCAGCTCTTCCTGGTCCTGTACCTCAAGCATATTCCCGATGTTGTTCAGCCAGTGACCCCTCTTCTTGACCAGCCCAGCCCTGGTCGCCAACGATCTCCTCTGATGAGGGCGATGGCCAGTGCTGTTAGTGCACTGGAGCGGGAGTGTTTGTGCTCCCTTGGCGAGCTTGCCCCAGCTCCCGAGGCAAGTCTCGCTGGAGTTTTTACTCCATGACCTTTGTCTAAGGCTTGGAAACAGACACTTTCTCACTCTCGGGCGGTAGTTTGAAGTGCCGGCTCTCTGAATGAGCGATCTGTCCATCTCCCGTGTGTCTGTCTCCAGCCCGTTACGACTGGTCGCCAACTTTGCTCAAGCGGCTGCCTCTGTCGTTGTCACGGTGAGTCTCCTTGTCGGAGTATGCAGGGATTACCGGCCGGTCTGTATTTTGATTTCCCTCCAGCCCGCTGCTGTTGGTCAGGCAGCTCTAGTGGACAAGGCTTCTGCTCGGTACCCGTGTCTGTGGACCGCAGCGTGTGCGGTCCAGGTGCCGCCTCTCGCCCCCTCCACTGATGGAACGCTCCTTACCTGGAGTCGAACGGGGCTGTTTTCCTCGGTGCTGCTTTGCTCTTTCCAGCTTTCATCTGGTGCACAAAGAAGAGCAAAGTTTGTCAACTCGAACCTGTGGGTAAATACTTACCTAACGGTCCGTTCTTTCAAGCTTGTAGCGGGAGCGCCCGTACTCCCGTTCGTCGCTGTTGCACTGAGTGAACGCTCATGTTGCGCATGCGTGCTGGGCGGGGTCTTCACGTAGTCACTCACGTGACTCCGAAGTAAAATATACCATTAAACAAGTCAGGGTGCAGAGAAGATATTTGAGGATGTGGCCTGTACTTGAGGGTTTGAGCTATAAGGGAAGGACGGGCAGGCTAGGACGTTCTTCGTTAGAGTGCAGGAGTCTGAGGGGTGATCATATACTGATGTACAAAATAATGAAGGGAATAGATAGGGTGAATGCACAGAATCATTTACCAGGTATGGGGAATCAAGAACTGGAGGGCATAAGTTTAAGATGGGAGGGAAAAGATTTAATAGGAGCTGGAGGGGCATTCTTTTTTTACAGAGGGTGGTGGGTATATAAGCTGCCAGGAGAGGTAGTTGAGGCAGGTATAGAATATCTTTGTTGCACCGAATTTGCATGTAAAGTTACAGCAAGTAAGAATTTCATTTTTCCACCTTATATTCAGTCCATTTGAAAAATAAACACTCTTGACCTCTGGTCTAAATCTGCATTCATCAAAACAGGCAGACAAACTACTGATGATAAATCAAGATTCAAGAGAGTTTATTGTCATGTGTCCCTGATAGGACAATGACATTCTTGCTTTGCTTCAGCACAAAAGAATATAGAAGGCATGAATACAGAACAGATCAGTGTGTCCATCTACCATTGTATAAATATATACACACATGAATAAATAAAACAGACCAAGTGCAAATAAACAGATAATGGGCTATTAATGTTCAGAGTTTTGTCCGAGCCAGGTTTAATAGCCTGATGGCTGTGGGGAAGCAGCTATTCCTGAACCTGGACGTTGCAGTCTTCAGGCTCCTGTACCTTCTACCTGAAGGTAGCAGGGAGATGTGTGTGTGGCCAGGATGGTGTGGGTCTTTGATGATACTTCCAGCCTTTTTGAGGCAGCGACTTCGATAGATCCCCTCGATGGAAGGAAGGTCAGAGCCGATGATGGACTGGGCAGTGTTTACTACTTTTTGCAGTCTTTTCCTATCCAGGGCGCTCAGGTTTCTGAACCAAGCCACGATACAACCGGTCAGCATGCTCTCTACTGTGCACCTGTAGAAGTTAGAGAGAGTCTTCCTTTATAAACCAACTCTCCGTAATCTTCTCAGGAAGTAGAGGGGCTGATGAGCTTTCTTTATAATTGCATCAGTGTTCTTGGACCAGGAAAGATCTTCAGAGATATGCACGCCCAGGAATTTGAAACTCTTGACCCTTTCCACCATCGACCCGTTGATATAAACGGGACTGTGGGTCCCCATCCTGCTCCTTCCAAAGTCCACAATCAGTTCCTTGGTTTTGCTGGTGTTGAGGGCCAGGTTATTGTGCTGGCACCATTTGGTCAGTCGGTCGATCTCACTTCTATACTCTGACTTGTCCCCATCAGTGATACGTCCCACAACAGTGGTGTCGTCAACAAACTTGATGATGGAGTTCGCTCTATGAGTTGCAGAAAAGTCAGCATTTAAAGAGCCAGAGTTTACCTTGACATATACCCAGCAAAACAAACTAGCCTCCTCATGGAGGGGTTCAGAGCCGTCTGGTGCAGCTGATGCCATCGTGCTAGATCTGCCTCTTCTGCTGATGTTGCCATCGAAGGTTAGACATGAAAGGCAGGCCGCAATGGCGGTACAGTGATGCATTGTTTAGGACCGTTGCCCCACAGCTACAGATATCTGGGTTCAATCCAGACCTCAAGGTGCAAGCTGTATGTAGGTCCTCCCCACCACTGCATGGCTACACCTTGTCCTCAGGTGCTCCAGTTGGCTCCCACATGCCACTTGCTGTTTAGTTCATTGGACATTGTCACTTGACCCTGAGATAGGCAGTTGCAGAAGAATAAGGTGAAGGTTTGAGGGATGTGAAAAAGGAAAATAGGATGAGTGCAGGCGGGTGCTTGACGGCCAGTGGGACAAGGTGCTTGTTTCAGTAACTCTGACACTGTTTTGGAATGAATGCAAAAAGAAAGAGACGTTTTGATGGATTTATTGTGAATTATGTAATGTTGGCGCTCCTGTATCTCAGGATTTACAACAGGATGGCGATGTCAAATTCACAACATTCACTTAACCTTGTGTGAGTTCCTGATATTAGTGAGGATAGTAAATATGGAGGCGAAACGCCTCAGGCTGGGGAAAGAGGCAACGTTGAAATCCAGCTTTGTTCTAGCACACCTTCTAGTGGAGGATTTACATTACAGCAGTGGCAGTAGAGTATAAAATACAATGGACCACTCCTCCCACTGTGCTGCTTCTATCCCTCTCTCTCGCTCACTCACCCTCTCACTCACTCACTCACTCACTCACTCACTCACTCACTCACTCACTCACTCACTCACTCACTCACTCACTCACTCACTCACTCACTCACTCACTCACTCACTCACTCACTCACCCTCACTCACTCACTCACTCACTCACTCACTCACTCACTCACTCACTCACCCACACTCACTCACTTACTCACTCATTCACTCACCCACTCACTCACTCACTCACTCACTCACTCACTCACCCACCCACTCACTCACTCACTCACCCACTCACTCACCCACTCACTCACTCACTCACTCACTCACCCACTCACTCACTCACTCACTCACTCACTCACTCACTCACTCACCCACTCTCACTCACTCACTCACTCACTCACTCCACTCACTCACACTCACCCACCCACTCACTCACTCACTCACTCACTCACTCACTCACTCACTCACTCACCTCACTCACTCACTCACTCACTCACTCACTCACTCACTCACCCACCCACTCACTCACTCAGATCGAGATCTAAAGTTGTTTTATTTTATTTATAAACCAATACAAGACACTAGCATTACTGAAAAGGACAACTAGATATAATGTATTCCATCTATGCCAGACATTTAGGGGGATAAGTGAGCATGCACTATAATCCCCAATCCCTTTAGCACGGACCCTGCTTGCATTTGCTCACTCATTCGGAGGCACCTCATTGACATCTGCCATTGTTGGAATATCTTGGGGACCTCTTGCACGATATTGAAATCCACAGCAGTTTAGGTGGGAAGGAAAGGGTTCCAACACCACCCTAGCCACACTCTGATTTCACTCCTGCCATTGAGAAAAAGCCAGAAAACTGTAACGTCCAGATTCAGGAGCAGTTTCTTCCCCACAACCATCAAAACACTACAACCTCCAGATAGCCTCCAAACTACATAGACGGGGTCATGATTTAATTTGCACTGATATTGCTTGTTTGTTTGTTTGTTTTATGTGTGTGTGTGTGTGTGTGTGTGTGTGTTGTGTGTGTGTGTGTGTGTGTGTGTGTGTGTGTGTGTGTGTTTGTGTGTGTGTGTGTGTGTGTTTTGTGTGTGTGTGTGTGTGTTTTTGTGTGTGTGTGTGTGTGTGTGTGTGTGTGTGTGTGTGTGTGTGTGTGTGTGTGTGTGTGTTTGTTTGTGTGTGTGTGTGTCTGTTTGTGTGTGTGTGTGTGTGTGTGTGTGTGTGTGTGTGTGTGTGTGTGTGTGTGTGTGTGTGCTGCATGTAAAAATGCCATTGTTCCATTCTGGACATATGGCAATAAAACACACTTGACTCCCAATCCCCTCTGTCATGAACATTGTATAACATCTCATCCTTAGTTCCTTAGTTGAACTAAACATGAGTGTATCCTTAAATCTCTTAATTCCAGGCATTCCTGTTGTTCTCCGGGTTGAACCCTGCAACATATATTATCTCCAAATGGAACATTGACTATATCTTTAGGATAGCTTAATGTATTTCCTCTTCTATAAGTTAAAATATTTGGAATAGCCAGCTCGCAATAGCCAGTATTGCAATGATGAGAAATGTGAACAAGCCGAATGAAGAATAGGACATGCTGGTCCTAATCTATTGACTATGTGTGTTTATATCTTCAAATTCCACTTTACACATGAACAAGTGCGTGGCATAACGGTGTAGCGGTTAGTGCGGCTGTCTTGTAGCTCTAGGGATGAAGGTACAACGTTGATCTCCAGTGCTGTCGGCTTGTCATTTGTAGGTTCTCCCGGTGACCACATGGATTTCAATCCGTTGTTCCAGGTTCCTCACAAAGGCCATGACATGCTGGTTGGTAATTGGCTCCTGTAACCTTCTCCTGGTGTAGATGTGTGGTAGAAAAATAGGAATCTTGAAAGGGAGTTAAAGTGGATACAAGAGGAAGATAGAATTGGTGTGGACAGGTACCTGACTATTGGTGCAGAAGCTATGAGCCTGCTTCTGTGCACAATGAATCTATGACTCGAAACTTGACTAATTCATATGAAAAACACATTATGTAAACCAATAACATTTCAAAACAATATATTTTAAATGTTAAACGACAAATAATTTTGCAAGTAGTTGTAATTCAGAATTGTTCTGAGTGGTCAAGAAGAAACTTGTCTTAATCAGAGCAAAACAAGTGATCTGTCAGAGTGAAAAAGGCGTGCGTAACACAAATATAAATCACTATTGAATACAATGAACATTTACAAAGAAACTATCCCTTGGTTTGTAGCACTGGGTGATTCTGATTGTTGTACGTCAGGGACAAGCAACACATCGATGCTTCATTGAACTGCACATCTGTTGTAAACCTCTGTGGAGAAACGATGGCTGGAGTTTGTGCTTATGCACAGATGAGATTTAAGTGAGGCAGTGTCTCATTTCTTAGTGCCAGGCCCACATGGGAGAATAGAATGCAACTGGAAATGATGTCCCGATCCCTCTCTGTCTCACTTTTGTCCCCCCTTTTTGATGCACATCACTTGCATACATGGGTAAAAGTGTTGTCTCACAGTGCTGCAAATGGTACAAGATTGATGCAGAATGGCTACTTAGCAGACATGTTGCTGCAAATTCCCCTCTGGTCATTGCCATCTGATCATCGCCATCTGATCAAAGCTGCATTTTCAACCCACAAATGTTTCCAGAAAAATTCAGATTGTGGCAAAAGTTTTAGTGGCACTGTGTGTTCTACGAATACTTGATGGGTGTGCACAGCGGTGTAGCAGTTAGTGCAGCTGCCTTATACCAGCATGGGGTGAGGGTTTGATTCAGTTATGAAACCATGCAGCTATGCACTGGTGTTCCATATTGTTCCCACAGGCCAGAGAAGGGGACATGACTTGAGAATTAAGGGAATTAAGGGACAGAAGTTTAGGGGTAACATGAGAGGGAACTTCTTTACTCAGAGAGTGGTAGCTGTGTGGAATGAGCTTCCAGTGAAGGTGGTGGAGGCAGGTTCGTTTTTATCATTTAAAAATAAATTGGATAGTTATATGGATGGGAAGGGAATGGAGGGTTATGGTCTGAGCGCAGGTATATGGGACTAGGGGAGATTAAGTGTTCGGCACGGACTGGAAGGGTCGAGATGGCTTGTTTCTGTGCTGTAATTGTTATATGGTTATATGGTTATGTGTTTGCAGATGAATTAGCTGGAGTTACATTTATTACACCATAATGTAGGAAGTTGGTAAGAAAAATCAAAGGGGGGTTGATCAGAAGATCATGTGATAGGAGCAGAATTAGGCCATTCAGCCCATCAAGTCTACTATGCCATTCAATCATGGCTGATCTATCTCTCCCTCCTAACCCCATTCTCCTGCCTTCTCCCCATAACCCCTGACACCCGAACATTTGAGAGAGAATATTTTGCAGAGATACTGGGGAAATAAGAAGAGGAGGAATGGAACTGATGGGAGTGCTCTGTTGCGAGTTGGCATGGACACAATGGACCCAAGTCCGGTGTTGTATAAAATGTTATAACTATTAACCTATTAGCCACATTAACCTATTAATCAATTAACGATGGCAAAGGAGAATTCTAATGTGGATTATCACATTATTATAGATCCAAGTATACATAAAAATACTTATGCTTCTGAACTGCCTCAGATTATCAAAGTGCCCGCTAGTCTAACACGTGGTATATCTATTTAGTTTTGAATAGTTCTGCAGTTAAAGTGGCAGGCTATCTCAAAGGAACTCCTCTTAGTACCTTAAGTTGAACGACACAAAACATAGATCCAAAGAACTCAGATGACCGAAAGCTTGGTCATAGGGAGAGATTTGAAAGCAGGAAACGTGTGGAGGATTGGAAGGTTAGTGAAAGAGTCTCAGACCCCTTGTTAGCCAAAGTTCTGGTCACCCATGGTAGGCTGATCCAAATTGGGGACGTCCCTTGTTCTGGTCACCCATGGTAGGCTGATCCAAATTGGGGACGTCCCTTCACCAAGGTTTGAAGATGATTCTTCTTTAGTTTCTTCTTAGGCAGTTCCTCAGGATCAAGAGTGACTTGTTTCCAATTTAGTGTGCTCTAAGCTGGTGGATAAGGTCAAGGAGCTTCTTCTGTAGGTGTGGCAGGATTTGCCTGACAAGCAGATGAGTCATTTGTGAGTTGAGACACTCCTTCAATTCCTAAGGAGTTGTGTTGCTGGACATTCATGTTCTCAGGCCATCCTGAATGCTCATTCCCCCACTTTATGTGATCAAGTGCCAGAGATCCCCAGGTGCTAAAGGTGATCTTGCATCTCTTCTGTGAGGCATTGAATCACATCCATGAATCATTATTGCAGTACATCTGGTAATCTCTTCCTCTGTCGCAACTTGGAATAGAGTTTCTGTTTAGGGGGTCTGATCTCTGACGTAAAATAAGTGTAGCCCATTGAAAGCTGCCCAGTTCATCACGAGGACTGACATCCCCATCATCAAAGGGGTTCACAGGAGTTGCAGCCAGCATCACCAGAGACCCACGCCACCCTGGCCACACACTCTTTTCACCCATAGATATAGGAGCCTGAACACCCAGGTTCAGGAACAGCATCTTCCCAACAGCTGTCAGGCTACAAACACTACAACCTCCAAATACGCTGTGAATTACATAGACTAGGGACATTGGTTTTGTCTTACTGCTTGCTTGTTTGTTTTTGCAGAGACAGCATTGGTGATAACGTTTCATTGGTGTATACTGGAGGTAGTCCAGGTCTGAAAGGAATTGAAGAGGACAGGGATCATTGGAGATCACAGAACTAGGGAAAATAAGTCAGTCAGGATTACTAAACAAAGTGTTCAGGTATAAGGCTCCCTCACTAATATTGACTAATCTTATCATTGCAGGTACTGCATGGAACTCTGTGCATTTCTAAAACTTCCGCCATTGTCATTCTCCTGCCACCTCAACCTTTATCTAAATCTTGGGGTTTGATAGAGTCCTTGACAAGTAAAAAGAAAACACACTTGAATGTACAAGAGATTGAGTTTAAAGTAGTGAAAGCATGTGGATATGATCAACTCCACTTCCCTTCAGATCTGTAAATTGTTTCTCACCCATGTTTCTGAAACCATTTTTCATCCTCCGTAAAGCCAGTGACCTACAAGTGAGATAAGGAATTAATAACATTTACCCATTGTAGCAAGCTCGCTACTGGAATCTGCTGTTGATTAAGACAAGTCTTGTAGAACACTGCTTTTATTATTCCAGCCATGTCTTTCGAAGATTAGCCAAATCACCATTAAATCCATTCTGTTTTGCCCTCACTGGTGTATCGTATTAAGCTTGCAGTGGGCGCTCCTTGAATCTGTGCCTCACTGAATTATATTAAAGCTAGTTCTCAGCTTGCAAAAGTGAGAGAGGAATAGTGCAGTTCTGCTTTTATAGCTGATGGTCAGAGAAGATTAATTATGAAACATAGCCTTCAGCTTGGATGAAGCCTTTACTGTAGTGAGGCCTGTTATTTATCAGGAGGTCTTAAATTTTGTGAACCCAGAAAATGGCCTTGAGCCAGTAACCAAGTGATACACTTGGCAAAAATCAATCATTGCTGGAAAGTTTTCATGTTTCGGGGTGAAATGTTGCGTCCTTTCATTCTAAAAAATGCGCATTTTCCCATTTTTTTGTTTGTGTGGAAACATTTCATTCCACTCCCTGATGCCAGAGAGAAGTGTCACCCACCATGGACCTCCCAGCCTCCACAATGCTCAGTGCCAGATCAGAAATACAGGTGCTGAGGGGCACAATCTAACCTGCATTTAAAGTGATGTGTGAACTTCACAAACCTCAACAGGAACCCGTATCATCCTGGCCACACTCTTGTTTCACTACTGCCATTGGGAAGAAGATATGTAACATCCAGGTTCAGGAGCAGTTTCTTCCCTACAACCATCAGATTATTAAGAACTACAACCTTCACATAGGTTCCAAACTATAAGTTCATACATTCATAAGTTCAAGGAGCAGAATGAGGCCATTTGGCCCATCAAGTCTACTCCACCATTCAAACATGGCTGATCTATCTTTTCCTCTCAACCCCATTCTCATCTCTGATACCCTCACTAATCAAGACTTCAATATAGACTTGGGGGAATTCTTTTTGTCTTTTCATTATATATGTATTCTGTTATTTTTGTGTGGGTTTTACAGAGTGCTATGTTTATTCATTGTTCTGTTTCGGAACATATGACAATAAAACATTCTTGACTCTTGAGCTTGTGAAATCAATATTTCAAACTGGGACATCTTACAGGTGATGTCCCTCACCTGAAAATTACAACATTCAATCTTAGAAACAAGGAACTGCATTTATTGGTTTACAAATAAAGACACAAAGTACTGGAGTAACTCAGCAGCACCTGTGGAAAATGTGAATAGGTAATGTTTTGGGACCTACTTCAGACTTGTCTTCCATCTTTCTTCCTCTCCCCCACCATTAGTGTTAAGAAGGGTCCTTCCTGACAAAGAGCATCACCAATCCATGATCCAGAGATGTTGCCTGACCTACTGAGTTACTCCAGCACTGTGTGTCCTCTTTTACATTCAATCTTACTTTGTTTAATTCCTGTTTCAAAATCACACAAGTGAACTCCCTAATCACATTTAGATTCAGATTCAATTCAGATTCAGATTCCTGATCACAGAGACAACGAAATGCATTTAGCATTTAGTTTTCCTATCTTCTCCGTTTTCCTTTCCTCACGATGGAATGTGATTTTGGGGTCTCGATCAACCAACCATTAATCCCCAGTGTCCCCGACTGAAGGCTGTTCAACACTTGAAGACATCGGGTGCCAAATCTGACCTTCTCCCCACCTAACATCTTTACACCAGTAACCACTTAGCTGCTGTATCTCCAGGTTTTATTTCATTTCATGGGTTTTGAAAATCAATGGCAAGCCCAGTATGTGTTGCCCATGTATTGCTTCCTGGTCCTTTGTTGTGATGAGATTTGAACAGATGTCTTCAGATCAGTTGGCCTGTCTCCCACACTTGATCAAAATCCTACCATGCACCCCTCAATGGGCTTGATGCTTTTAAAGCCAAAACATTGCACTCTGATTTCTTACCTAGTTCCCTCTCCAATAACCTGACCTTTGTCCAATACTACAATATTAACCTAGCACCTCAATCACTGTTCTGTGACCGAATCTCTGCCCAGCACACTAACATCTGCAACCTAAACATTACCCAACATACTAACATCTGTACAGTAACCTGAACACTGTCCAACATACCAACATCTGTCCCATGACCTGAGGAATTTCTACCACTTGGAATAATAGCGGGTACAGGTATCTCTAAGGAGATGGTCGATAAGAATTTGACATTTGGCAAGAATAATAACGTGCATTGGAGTGAAATGCACGATGGCTCCTGGAACTTGAATATCACGTCTTCTGAGATTAAAATTAATATTTAACAAAAACCTTGACATTGCATTTTATATAGGTTTGAAAAGACTTGGATGTTAACAATAGTTATTGTTTTGAAGTGAAGAGTTATATTAGCAAGGTTTATTGGCAAGAATAATAACTCTGTTTAGTTCCTTAAGGGGCTGTCCCACTTACGCGACCTTGGCTCGCAAATTACGCGACCTCGTGGTTGCTTGAGGCGTACGGGCCTCGCGGGGCCGGTCCCACTTATAAGCGCGGAGGCGTATGGAGTTGTGCGGGGCTGGTCGAGACATCGCGCGGGGCTCCGAAATTCCTGCAGTGTCTGAAAATTTTGCACGCCAAAAGCCTGTCGGCACGCAGGCGCATTGCGGTCGTACGCAGCGTCTTGACGTCGTACGCCTATCGCGTGGCGTTGCGTGATGACGTCACCACCCGACGCCGTGTAACGCCCAAATTCAGTCGGCCCGCCTCCTGCCAGCTGATTGGTCAGCATGACGCAAATGACATCACACGCGAACTTAGCGCGTACTTAGCGCGAACTTCGCGTGAACTCCGCTTCCGTTTGGTCGCGCCAAACGCACGCAATCGCATGCAAGTGCGGCAGGTCCTTTAAGGTTAAACTTAAAGTCACAGTCAGAAGTCCTGCAACTGTGCTGACCAAAAGTGACCACCCATCCCCTAAGGCCATGTCCCATTTACCTTCTGCTATGTGGGAAGTCGAGTATGGACAACTGTGTGGTGAAACTGGAGGCACACATTGAGAACCGGTGCCAATGTGCACAGGGAAAGCCAACTGTAGTTTAATTTAGTTGGAGTACAGGCCTGTGAACGCTCGGCATCTATGAGAATTGCACCTTATTCCAAAATGCTTTAGAGAGCAGATTTCTGGCAGAATCTAATTTCCATTCTGTTTTATTTTTGAATGGATGGCCTTGTGAAGGTCTACCTGGGCTGGATACATCTGGTTATCAGGGGAACGTTGAGTACAGGGAGGTCCAAATTAGGTGGTTAGCCATCCATGCCCAGACAGGAATCACGTGTTCCAAATTGCTTTGGGTATTGGTTACAGCATGACTCCAGCATGAGGCTGACATAAAGCCCATGCAACATGCTGGTAAGGAGCATTCTGTGGATTGTCCTGAACTTCGGAAGAAATATAGAAAAATAGGTGCAGGAGAAGGCCATTCGGCCCTTCGAGCCAGCACCACCATTCAATGTGATCAGGGCTGATCATCTGAAATCCTGCTTTTTCCCCATATCCTTTGATTCCTTCAGCCCTAAGAGCTAAATCTAACTCCATCTTGAAAATGTGCATTGAATCTCCAGAATTCAGGGCGACTAATTTATCCATAAGCTGATGATGCCTGGAAACTCAACTGCAAAAGGTGCTGGTCATTTCACCCACACTCTGGCTCATTATCCCATCCCTTGTTCACCTTAGACACGGCTTGAAATCCAAGCCACCCTAAAACCCCTTAAGATACAATAGTGTCGTTTAGGAGGCTTTCAGCTGCTCAAACAGAGGTTGGTGGGTGGATGGAATGAGCTGCCAGAGCAGATACTATAACAACATTTAAAGCACACCTGGAGAGGTACATGGATGGGAAAGGTTAGAGGAATATGGGCCAAATGCGGGCAATGGGACTAGCTTAGATGGGGCATTTGGTCGGCATGGAGAAGTTGTGCTGCAGGGCCTGTTTCTGTGGTGTAAGACTCTATTTAACTAAACATCTATATGCAGGAGTTGAGGATATGGATCATGTACAGGCAGGTGAGACTGGTTTATCTTGGCATGGACGTTTTGAACTGAAGGGTCTGGTCCTGTACTATGTTCAGGAAGGAATTGCAGGTTTACACCGAAGATAAACACAAAATACTGGAGTAACTCAGCTGGTCAGGCAGCATCAGTGGAGAAAAGCTTCAGTTTGGAACCCTTCTTCAGGCCCAGCCTGCAGAAGGCTTCCAACCCGAAACGTCACGACTTATTTTACTCCACAGATGCTGCCTGAGCCACTGAGTCACTCCAGCATGTTGTATCTATACTACGTTCTATGTTCGATGTTGAGCCAACACCTGGCAGGTTGCTCCCTAGTCTACAGCCAGCACCCTCCTCTCGCCAGTGACAGGCTAACGAGACCAGGCCACACAATTTGCTTGTGGTGCTGCAGGCAGGCTCTCGGGTCATGTCTGGCCTGTAGAGCTGGGAATGGTGGAAGCCCATTCAGGCCTCGTCCTCTCTCCTCATTCACCGTTGCTGATGTAGAACTGTACAATGGCGTGGCAGCGAGAGGTGTAGCCACAATGTCTGCCTCCCAGCCAGCCAGCCTGCCTGTGGATTGCAGTTTGAAAGCATTTAAGTGGGAATCAGAGGCCATTGAAGGAAGTCGGTAAGTGTACAGATACAGTATTGCTTTTTATAATGTGTAAGGATAAAGGATCCATTCAGTAGAACATATTTCATCCTTAAGCTGTTTAGTCTGTTGCAGCATGGAAGGTGAAATTCTAGATTTGGCACGCTGCCCGAAATTCTGGGATTTTGCCGTGAGACTGTCTGCGAGCCAGTTGGTCTGGGTAGCGAGTGCAGTAAAACTTGGTATGGATGTCTGCACTTGTTGACTATTTTAAGCCTGCCATGCGGAGGGAGCTGACTTATCTGCCAGTGTCATTTTACTAATGTAATATAAAGTTGCAGGGAGGAAAGGCCAGACTTACACTGTGACACCAGGCACTAAGTTTGCTCCAAGTATGTGCAGTTCCCTGCTGGGAAATGGGGGACTGTAGATATTCCCCTTTCTATCACCATTTCTCTCACTACCGTAGTCTACTTGAGCTACATTGATCTCTTTATTTTGCTGACTTTCAGTGAGCCAAATGCTTTGGGATTAGTTTGATGGGGCATTTGGTCGCTGTGGATCAGTTATTATCAACTCTTGATTTTCTAGACGTTGTTATTTTGGCTTAAAAGATGTTCTTCCTAGTGGAGGAGTCCAAGTAAACAGGGAACGAGGCAGTGAGTACTACTGATCGGAACCAACTTGGAATGACCACATAATGGCATAATCTTCTGTAGGTCAACTTGAAGAAATGGTACTAACCCTACTGTAAATCTAGTGGCTATATGGAGTGAGCTGCCAGAGAATGTGGTTGAGGCTGGTACAATAATAACATTTGTAGGACACTTGGACAGGTATACATGGACCAAATGTGGGCAAGTGAGACTAGCTTAGATGTGGCATCTTGGTCGGCATGGATGAGTTGGGCTGATGGACCTGTTTCTATGCTGAATGACTCTATTTAGCGAGCCACATAGATAAGCAGGGAATGGAGGCTATGGATCATGTGCAGGCAGATGAGACCAGTTTATCTTGGCATCGCATTCAGCACGGACATTGTGGGCTGAAGGGCCTGTTCCTGTGCTATACTTTTCTATGTTCTATGTTCAGTACTACAGGGAATCCCAGGAGAAACTCTTACCCAGAGAATGGCTGGATTGTGCAGCTCGCTGCTGCTGGAGTGGTTAGTTAAGGTGAATTGTATTAATGCATGCAATACAATGGTTCCCTAAATACAGTTAAATAATGGGGATAGGAGGACCTGTCAAACATAACTTCTAATAACTAGGAGCTGCAGATAGTTTACAAAAGAAGACACAGAGTGCTGGAGTAACTCAGCGGGTTAAGACAGCATCTCTGGAGAACATGGATAGGTGACATTTCAGGTCGGGACCGTCCTTCAGACTTCTGAACAAGGGTCTCGACACGAAACATCACCTATCCATGTTTTCCAGGAACGCTGCCTGACCCGTTGAGTTACTCCAGCACTTTATGTTCTTTTTTTTTGGTGTAAATTAGCATTTGTAGTTCCTTGTTTCCACAAATACTTGCAGTAGTGAGAGCAAACCTTTGCCCCTCCCCCCCCCCCCCCCCCCCCCCCCCCCCCCCCCCCCCCCCCCTCCCCCAGCATCTTAATTTATTGAGGCTGTACCTTAAAGTAACTGCAGCAAATGTGTGCAGGGTAAAGGAGACATTTCCCAGACATCACAGTGATAGAAGGGAGAGATAGTGTGACAAGATGCATATGGTAGTGTGATGTTAACCACTTGTCCTGCAATTCTCCACCTGATTATCACGCATGCTTGTAGTAATGCAACAGCCCCTTCACTGCTTTAGCTGCAATAATCTCTAAACTAACATTGCTGAACTGTGACCAGTCCATATAACCATATAAAACATATAACCATATAACAATTACAGCACGGAAACAGGCCATCTCGGCCCTACAAGTCCATGCCGAACAAATTTTTTTCCCCTTAGTCCCACCTGCCTGCACTCGTACCATAACCCTCCATTCCCTTCTCATCCATATGCCTATCCAATTTATTTTTAAATGATACCAATGAACCTGCCTCCACCACTTCCACTGGGAGCTCATTCCACACCGCCACCACTCTCTGCGTAAAGAAGTTCCCCCTCATATTACCCCTAAACTTCTGTCCCTTAATTCTGAAGTCATGTCCTCTTGTTTGAATCTTCCCTATTCTCAAAGGGAAAAGCTTGTCCACATCAACTCTGTCTATCCCTCTCATCATTTTAAAGACCTCTATCAGGTCCCCCCTTAACCTTCTGCGCTCCAGAGAATAAAGACCTAACTTATTCAACCTATCTCTGTAACTTAGTTGTTGAAACCCAGGCAACATTCTAGTAAATCTCCTCTGTACTCTCTCTATTTTGTTGACATCCATCCTATAATTTGGCGACCAAAATTGTACACCATACTCCAGATTTGGTCTCACCAATGCCTTGTACAATTTTAACATTACATCCCAGCTTCTATACTCAATGCTCTGATTTATAAAGGCTAGCATACCAAAAGCTTTCTTTACCACCCTATCTATATGAGATTCCACCTTCAAGGAACTATGCACGGTTATACCCAGATCCCTCTGTTCAACTGTATTCTTCAATTCCCTACCATTTATCATGCACGTCCTATTTTGATTTGTCCTGCCAAGGTGTAGCACCTCACATTTATCAGCATTAAACTCCATCTGCCATCTTTCAGCCCATTTTTCCAAATGGCCTAAATCACTCTGTAGACTTTGGAATAGTCAAATAGAATTAGTCCTTCTTAATGAGATTTTCGACTGAGCACATGTATTGATGCTCAGCGGCGGATATCCCGGGGGGGAACGAGGGGACAGGGGGGGCACGTCCCATCCCCGTCCCCCCCCCCCACTCCTGTTTTAAGAGGTGGGGGTGATCCCCTCCTCCCCATTTTTTGTAATCCGGATTTTGAAACTTAGTGACAATAAAAGCTGTTAAAAATCTCCGCTTTCCGCGAGACAGCGGGGGTGGGACTGATGATCGAAGGAGGGCGCTGGTTGGACGAGAGAGATGTCGATCAGCAGGCAGTAAGGGGGGGGGGGGACATGATGATTCAGCACGATGATTGGAGGAGGGAGACATCCTGGTGGAGCAAAGGTCAGAGTGGAACTTGAATCAGCCCGTTCGTGGGGCTTTTCATCGCCCGGCGCAGCTTAAAATCGACCTCGGGATCATCGACTGCCCCGCGGTCAAATCGCTGAGTCGAGGTGATTGAAGCTCCCGATGTTGAAGTCCCCGCGAATGGGCCGAATGAAGCCCCACGATTCAGGGCGGACCAAACTGTTGTTGCCAGAGTTCGGAGTTGGTCATCTACCAGGTCAGTTGCTGATGTTACCGGCCATAGGGTCCACGGCTGAAACCTCGTGTGCGTGTACACGCACGGCCACCACCACCACGTGCCTCCATGTTTCGACAGTGGGTTCCGTGCCTGTTGATGCTCCCCTATGGTGCAGGAGGTGAGTGAGAGGCCTCTTTGTATGTAGTGGGGACAGGGTGGAGATAAACAAGACAGCTGCCTGCCATGTTGGTGACCTTTTGTGTTTTGCGTACATTTTGATTCGGCCTACATTAATTTGGCTGCTTGAGTCTCATTCGCTTGTCATAGAAACATAGAAATTAGGTGCAGGAGTAGGCCATTCGGCCCTTCGAGCCTGCACCGCCATTCAATATGATCATGGCCGATCATCCAACTCAGTATCCTGTACCTACCTTCTCTCCATACCCCCTGATCCCTTTAGCCACAAGGGCCACATCTAACATCCTCTTAAATATAGCCAATGAACTGGCCTCAACTACCCTCTGTGGCAGAGAGTTACTACAAGCCCATGAACAAATGTACAATATGGTTCAGACACAACGAAATGCAGATGCTGGTTTACAATGTTGACTTACTGATATATATAATTCTTCACCACTGCAACAATTTCACCCTTCGTTAACCAACTTGCTCATTTCTTTCCTTTTTTGAAGTAAAAAAGCTGCAGTTATTATAAATGTGAAATACTTTTGCTGAGTTACACCAGCACTTTATTGATTTGCTCGGGGAACACAACACTGAAGCACAAGATCTTCTGGTGATAGAATCATTGCAGACTGCTGGCAACTTGTCTCTATATCTGACTGAAACAGACGAACCAAAGATAACTTGGGCCTTGTGTGTAGGAAGGAACTGCAGATGCAAGTTTACACCAAAGATAGATACAAAAAGCTGGAGTAACTCAGTGGGACAGGCAGCATCTCTGGAGAGAAGGAATAGGTGACAAAGGGTCTTGACCAGAAACGTCACCTATTCCTTTTCTCCAGAGATGCTTCCTGACCCACTGAGTTACTCAGCTTTTTGTCTATAACTTGAGCCTTTACGAGGGTGCACCTGGACTATTGTGTACAGCTTTAATCTCCTTACCTCAAAAAGGATGTGGAATAGTGCAACGACTGGAGCTGCTGCCTCATGACTACAGACAGTTAGCCAGGTTCAATTCTGACCTGAGGATTAGTGTAGAATTACTATTAATGGGTGCTTGGTGAATGGGTGCATATTCAGCAGGTAAAGGGGGCCTGATCTTGTGCTATATGTCTCCATGAATCTATGCTATAGAGGGACAGCACTTAACTGCTGGCAGTTTGTGGCTTATGAGGACAGATTGAATAATCTAAGCGAGTATTCTATAGAGTTTTGAAGAGTGAGAGGAGGGCTCATTGAAATGTAGAGTTCTCACAGAGCGTAAAATGCTGGATGCAGAGTACCCTGGCCAAGGGCTCTCTGGAAAAGTCCCAGACTCCTCAGCCTGTGAAGTCGAAAATCATAGGGATCGTAGATACAGAATAGGCCACTCAAGACTGAGTAGAGGAGAAATGTGTTCAGAGGACAGTGAAACTTTGGAATGATCTATCCCGCAGGGCTGTGGAGGTGCAGTCAATGAGTTCATTCAAATCAGAGATCAATAGATTTCTGAAAATTACGCAAATCAACGGATATGGGGAGAGTGCAGGGAAATGTCTTCAGCTTGAAGATCGCCCTAGATCTTGATTAATGGCATTGCAGGCTTAGAGAACTGATGACATCTTCTTGCTTCTCTTCCTTACATTCTCATGTAAAAGCAACAACACAAACAAAGAACTGCACTGTGCCCTCTCGCTCGCTCGCTCGCTCCTGCTTCTTATGTAAAAGCAGCAACAAAATGATCTTTTTCTTATTTAATACTTTCCTAGGGCATAGAAGGAAGCTATAAATATGGTGTGGTGACTCTCCCATATACAGGGCCATGTAACATAAAGGAAGCAGTGAGGTGTGTAGGTGATGTATGGGGGAGAGCACCATCCAACATTGCTGCTGAGCCACGTGATGGGACATTAGAAGGCCAAGAGCTTGGTTGAAGAGAAGGTTTTGAGGAGCATTATAAAGGGAGAAAGTCAAGAAGCAGTGGTTTCAGGCACAAATTCCAGAGAGTAGGTTCCTGCCAGCTGAAAGTAAAGGTTCGAATGGTGAAGTGGGTCATAGGAATGGAGGTGATTGCAGAGCCGAGAGGGAACAGGGATGAAAGTTTCACAATTTGGATGTTACTTTACTGAGAGACAAAAGATGAGCAAACTCTGGCATGAAAAAAGGAAAGAAATGAGCAAGTTGGTTAACGAAGGATGAAATTGTTGCAGTGGTGAAGAATTATATATATCAGTAAGTCAACATTGTAAACCAGCATCTGCATTTCGTTGTGTCTGAACCATATTGTACATTTGTTTGTGGGCTTGTAGTAACAGTTGTTTGAAGAGAATGTAAAACAGTGTGGAACAAATCAACATACTCTCACTTTGAACTGCATAAGCAACCCAGAATATAAACCATCCAAGGTTCAATGTGAAACTAGAATAAATGGCACCAAGACATGGCGGTGCCAGCATGTGTAATCAGTGGCGGACTGGGTCTAAAAATATTGGTTGCCAGGAGACAAAGGGGGCCCACTTCATCAGGGGCACTCTTGCCATCGGGCAAGCTGACACCTTGGCCAGTCCGCCACTGGGTGTAATATATGCAAAAGTAATTTAATTGTGCAGTTGCATATGTGATAAATAGAGTACCATCGAACTATTGAACTAAAACAGAATAGGAACAGAATTGAACTGTCAACAAAATAGAGAGAGTACAGAGGCGATTTACTAGAATGTTGCCTGGAGGTCTTTAAAATGATGAGAGGGATAGACAGAGTTGATGTGGACCAGCTTTTCCCTTTGAGAATAGGGAAGATTCAAACAAGAGGACATGACTTCAGAATTAAGGGGACAGAAGTTTAGGGGTAACATGAGGGGGAACTTCTTTAAGTGGTAGCAGTGTGGAATGATTTCCAGTGGAAGTGGTGGAGGCAGGTTCGTTGGTATCATTTAAAAATAAATTGGATAGGCATATGGATGAGAAGGGAATGGAGGGTTATGGTATGAGTGCAGGCAGGTGGGACTAAGGGAAAAAAAAGTTGTTTGGCACGGACTTGTAGGGCCGAGATGGCCTGTTTCCGTGCTGTAATTGTTATATGGTTTATTTGGTTAAATGTTGGGATATTTTCAAGTGTCTTCTGCTGTGAAGACTAACCCCAAATAATTATTTATAATCTCTGCCATTCTTCTTTTTCCAACTATCGTTCTCGAAGGAGCCAACATTGGCTTTGTTCAACAACAAACAATCAGCCTGAGGAACTCAGTGGGTCGAGCAGCATCTGTCTGGAGGGAATGGGGTTGTTGACGAAACTTTGCATCAGGATTGAGAATGGAGAGGGGAGATAACCAGTGCAAAGAGAAGAGGAGGAGTGGAGAGGTAGAAGCCTGAGGTGGTTGGTGGACCGAGAGGTGGGAAGGATATGGTGGGCAGATGAAGCCAAGAAGGATAATCTCTGTCTGGTTCTATCTGCCCTACGTAGTCTGTCCACTAATCACCTCTGGCCCCTGCCTCACCACCCAACCCCTCCTCTTTGTACCGGCTATCTTCCCTCTCTACTCTCAGTTCTCAAGCAGTCTTTCAATGCAAAATGCAAAATGCAAAATGTTGCCAAATTCCTATCCTTGACAGATGAGGCTTGACTCACTGAGTTCCACCAGCAAATTGTTTGATGCTCCAGGTTAGAGTATCTATTTTGTGTCTCTGTTTACTCAGCTCTTCGGACAGCATTAGAGCTGCTATTGTCTGCTTTGCTGGTCTCCACTCACACAGTATCTTCCTCCTCTTTGTAATGCTTTAGTCATTGACTTTCCAATCCTCTGACCTATCACAAATCTTCACAGCATTATATGCCTCCTCTTTATAGAGTTGTGGGAAGATGGCAGAAGAATGGGGTGGAGAGGGAAAGATGGATCAGCCATGATTGAATGGCAGAGTCGGCTCGATGTGCTCAATAGCCAACTTTGTTTCCTATGTCATGAATTTATGAACTCATGTCTTGATCTAACAATG
Organism: Leucoraja erinaceus; assembly: GCF_028641065.1. Classification (NCBI taxonomy): domain Eukaryota; kingdom Metazoa; phylum Chordata; class Chondrichthyes; order Rajiformes; family Rajidae; genus Leucoraja; species Leucoraja erinaceus. The sequence goes on from NC_073377.1 coordinate 169,942,707, forward strand.
GATGGCGATTCCTTCTCACTGAACATTCTTTTTGACCAGAATATATACACTTGCTGAAACTTACTCTCGTTTCCCTGTCCATTTTAGTCACCTCCGTCCTTATAACATTGTAATTATCCTTACTTAAGTTTGAAATCCAAGTTACTCGTCTTCACTGAGTTTGATTCTCAACCAAACTATGATCACACCTTCGTAGGAGATCCTTTATATTTATTCTTTGTCCGGCATGATAGCTACTGTTGGGGAATGTCTGCACGCTAGCTACTGTTGGGGGAATGTCTACATGATAGCTACTGTTGGGGGATTGTCGGCATGATAGCTACTGTTGGGGGAATGTCTGCATGCTAGCTACTGTTGGGGGAATGTCTGCATGATAGCTACTGTTGGGGAATGTCTGCATGCTAGCTACTGTTGGGGGAATGTCTGCATGCTAGCTACTGTTGGGGGAATGTCTGCATGCTAGCTACTTTTGGGGGAATGTCTGCATGCTAGCTACTGTTGGGGGAATGTCTGCATGCTAGCTACTGTTGGGGAGATTGTCTGCATGCTAGCTACTGTTGGGGGAATGTCTGCATGCTAGCTACTGTTGGGGGAATGTCCTGCATGCTAGCTACTGTTGGGGAATGTCTGCATGATAGCTACTGTTGGGGATTGCCTGCATGCTAGCTACTGTTGGGGGATGTCCTGCATGCTAGCTACTGTTGGGGGAATGTCTGCATGCTACATGCATGGTTGGTGGCACGGTGTCACAGCGGTAGAGTTGCTGCCGTAGAGCTCTTGCAGTGTCAGAGACCTGGTTTCATTCCTGACTATGTTGCTGCCTGTATGGAGTCTGCACGTTTTCCCCGTGACCGCATGGGTTTTCTGCGAGATCTTCAGTTTCCTCCCACACTCCGTAGACCTACAAGTTTGTAGGTTAATTGGCTTGGTATAAGTATAAATTGTCCCTAGTGTGTGTAGGATAGCAGTAATGTGTGGGGATCGCTGGTGGGTGAGGATTCGGTGGGCCGAAGGGCCTGTTCTGCTCTGTATCTCTAAACTATACTAAACTAATCAATACCAACCATTGACATCTTATCTTTAATATTTCATATCTTCAACTGAACTAATTGCACATGTTGAGCTTCTGAGCCAATATTATTCCTCATCACAGTGATCTCATCCTTGGTTAACCAACCTGTCCATCTCTTTGGCTATTTTGGAAATCTAAAAGCTGCAGGTGCTGTGATTCTGGAATACAAGCAGGAATGTCGGCAGGAATGTCAGGCAGCATCAGTTTCAGGCCTGCATCCCTTCTTCAGAACTGCTTCTCCTTGTACAGATGCTGCCTGACCTGCTGAGTATTTCCTGTACTTTCTGATTTTCTATTCCTTTCGGAAATGGTGAATACCCTTAAAAATTCAGTTCCCAATTTTGCAACAGCATCTTTGAAATGATCGTACATTATGTCTGCTTGTGCTGTGTGTCAGCTTGTCTGGCTTGTTAGTAGTAGCCTTTGCATTTTGGCAGAGATTTTTTTATTTTTTACTTATCATTTTCCTTATTAGACTCATAATCACACAGCACGGAAATATGCCCTTTGGCCCAACCTGCTAAAGCTGACCGAGATGCACCATCTACACTTGTCCCACCTGCCCATGTTTGGCCCACAGCCCTCTAAACTCTCCTTTCCAAATGCCTTTAAAATGTTGTTATGGTACCCGCTTCAACGACCTCCTTTGGCAGCTCGTTCTATATGACCATATACCCACCACCATCTGTGTGAAAAAGTGGACCCTCAGGTTCCTATTAAACATGTTCCCCCTCACCTTGAACCTATGTCCCCTGGTTCTTGATCCTGCTACTCTGCATTAAAGATGATGTGCCTTTACCCTATCTGTTCCCCTCATGATCATGTACACCTCTACATGATCACCCCTCATCCTCATGTACTTCAAGTAATAAAGTCCTAGCCTGCTCAACCTCTCCCTATGGCTCAGGCTGTCAAGTCCTGACAACATCCTTGTAACTACATACTTTAGTTGAGTTTTGTTTATAGATACAGTGCGGCCCACCAAGTCCACACCGACTAGCGATCCCTGTACACGAGCACTATCCTAGACACAAGGACCAACTAGCGATCCTTGTACACTAGCACCATCCTACACACAAGGACCAACTAGCGATCCTTGTACACTAGCACCATCCTACACACAAGGGCCAACTAGCGATCCCTGTACACTAGCACCATCCTACACAAGGACCAACTAGCGATCCCTGTACACTAGCACCATCCTACACAAGGACCAACTAGCGATCCCTGTACACTAGCACCATCCTACACAAGGACCAACTAGCGATCCCTGTACACGAGACCAACTAGCAATCCCTGTACACGAGCACCATCCTACACACAAGGGCCAACTAGCGATCCCTGTACACTAGCCCTATCCTACACACAAGGGCCAACTAGGACCATCCTACACACAAGGGCCAACTAGCGATCCCTGTACACTAGCACCATCCTACACAAGGACCAACTAGCAATCCCTGTACACGAGCACCATCCTACACACAAGGGCCAACTAGCACTATCCTACACACAAGGGCCAACTAGCGATCCTTGTACACTAGCACCATCCTACACACAAGGGCCAACTAGCAATCCCTGTACACTAGCACCATCCTACACACAAGGGCCAATTTTACAATTTTTACCAAAGCCAACTACTTTACAAACCTGTACGTCTTTGGAATGTGGGAGGAAACCGGAGCTCCCGGAAAAAACCAACGCAGTCACAGGGAGAACATACAAACTCTGTACAGACAGCACCCCAAGTCTGGATCGAACCCGGATCTCTGGCACTGTAAGGCAGCAACTCTACCTGTGCCACTGTGCCACCCCTGCACTATTACACCTGCCCCTTTCGGATACACTCAGGTTATCGTTACCCCTGTCATTGTCCTGCACTAATGCCTTCTCTTTCTGTGTTCCTAAATACACCTTCACCTGAACCCTGACTTTTTATTTCCAGTTTAGCATTTCACCCCTCTAATTGGCCCCTCAGGTTCACAACTGCATCTCCCTTTGCCTTGAGAAATTGACCACATTTCACTTGCAGAAACAAACATGAGTGCATTCTCTATGCAGCATGCAGTAAATGCAGTAAATGCAGCCAAACGTGGGTGCTTGGAATGTTACAAACTCATGTTTTCAAGTGTGGTGGGGAGCTTGTGAAATATCATACTATATCCACACGGTTAATAGAATTTTAACAGATCTGCCATCAACAGTGACAATGGTCAAGTAATTAATGCAAATTAAATGCCATTCAAAAGGCTTACTCTCACGGTGTTAAAGATATTGAGTTACATGCAAATGTCCCTGTACGGTATGGATATCACACTGGTGGTGACAATAGCATTTAGCACTTGTAACATCATAGTGTTGATGGGTGCAATATTTAGTCAGCGGTGATAAGTACCGTATAGAATAGAAGCACATTATTTATGGACTCTATATTATTTATGTACTTTAATATAATGTTCATATTAGTGAAGATCATATGGAGGCATCATATGTCCATTCCCTCCACAGATGCTGCCTGCCCTGCTGAGTTCCTTCAGCATTCAGCGTTTTGATATGAAATGCAACCTAGAGTTCACCAGGACCCTGTCTAAATTAGAGGATATTAGCTATAAGGGAATCAGCGGGTGCAATTTTAAAAATGATACGTGGGGAATATTTTCTTTACACAGAGGTAGTTGTCTGGAAACAGGTTGTGGAAGCAGGTAATGATTATAGCGTTTAAGAGGTTTTTAAATAGGCACATGGATATGCAAGGAATGGGGAATTGTAGAGGATAAACAGGCCGATTGGATTCAGTTTAGGTTTATTAATGTCACATCTACCGAGGTATGGTTTTCACACAGAGAGTGGTGAATCTGTGGAATTCTCTGCCACAGAAAGTAGTTGAGGCCACAGTTCATTGGCTATATTTAAGAGGGAGTTAGATGTGGCCCTTGTGGCTAAAGGGATCTGGAGAGAAGGCAGGTACAGGATACTGAGTTGGATGATCAGCCATGATCATATTGAATGGCGGTGCAGGCTCGAAGGGCCGAATGGCCTCTATTCCTGCACCTATTTTCTATGTTTCTATGTTTCTATACATAAATACAAACATGCCGCATTCGTACCATAAGTAGAGCAAAGGGGAAGAGAGAGTGCAGTAGTTCTCAGCATTGTAATGTCCAGACAAAGTCCAATGTCTGAACCAACTATACTGTATCTTGTGGAAGGACCATTCAGAAGCCTGATAACTGTGGAAAAGAGGCTGTTCTTGAGTCAGATTAGTTTAAGTTGGCATCTTGTTTGCCACAGACATCATGGGCTGAAGTGCTTGTGCTGTTTCTGTGCGTGGGTAGTTGCCAAAGCCCGACAGGCAGCCGGCCGCAGATCCCACCTGGATTGTGTCCGAGGCTCAACCCCCGCTCGCCCCCAGAGACAGGGAACGCTCATCCCCCGCTCGCCCCCAGAGACAGGGAACCGGAGGGAGGAGAGTCGGACTTGCGGTCGGTCGCTGGTCTTCACACCTTCACGGTCGGCTGCAGGAGGTGCATGAGGGTTGAAGGGTCAGAGAGGAGAGGGACGGCTCGCTGGCAGGACTCGGAGTGATGGGGGGGGGGGGGGGGGGGGGGGCCGAGAACAAAGAGGGACCATCGGGACAATGTGTTCTTTGGAGCGTTGTCAGCACCAGCTAACCGTTAAAGGGCCTGTCCCACCAATATGTGATTGCATGCGTCTAGCGCGACCAAACGTGGTGGCTTGAGGCGTACGGCCTCGCAGGGCCGGTCCCACTTCGATGGGCGGAGGCGTATGGAGTTGTGCGGAGCTGGTCCCAACATCGCGCGGGGCTCCAAAAATCTTGCACTGTCCGAAAATCCCGCGCCAACGGCCTGTCGGCCCGCAGGCGCATTGAGGCCGTACGCAGCGTCTCGACGGTGTACGCCTAGCGCGTGGCGTTGCACGATGACGTCACCGTCCGGCGTGCCATTGCGCGATGACGTCACCGCCCGGCGCCGTGCGATGTCCAACTTCAGTCGGCCCGCCTCCTGCCCAGCTGATGGTGACTATGATGTCGGGACCAGCCCCGCACAACTCCATACACCTCCGCGCTTGGACGTGGGACCGGCCCCGCGAGGCCGTACGCCTCAAGCCACCACGTTTGGTCACGCTCGCCGCTGCTATCGCACGCTGGTGGGACAGGCCCTTAACTCTTTGCCTGCATTGTGTATTGTACACAAAATGAAGAATGTCACTGTACACGTCACTAGCTACACTGGACAATAAAGTTCTGGTGAATAATTGAATCTATGGTCCTTGTTATATTCCATATAATTTAGAAGAATCAGGGGCGAGGATTGAAACTTTCAAGATATTAAAGAGAATTGACAGGATAGATAATATGAGAAGTGTGTAGGAAGATGCTGGTTTAAACCCAAGATTCTGGAGTAACCCAGCGGGACAGGCAGCATCTCTGGATAGAAGGAATGGGGGATCCTTCTTCAAACTGGTTGTTACTTCTGAGAAACCATCGGACTTCCAGGAGTAGAGTTTGGAGTTACTTCCACATACAATGCTGATTCACAATAGCAATTGATGCTTAACCAATGGTATATTTATGGATGTAGAGCAAACACAGAAATACACAGTTAGTTACAGACCAGATGCAATCTTTTTGAATGATGGAACAGACACAAGGGGATTTCTTTAATTTTAGTAAGTGCAGTACATAGACCTTGTGTTGGACTATTGATCGATATAAATATGATTGATAGATTGAGAAAAGGGCTTGGAACACACCAATAATTCAATATGGTTATGTACCGTCTACTATTTGTTCACAAGTGTAATACTTTTGCAGAACACTTGTGATGCCCGACTTTCAGAGGCAACTTTTTATTCTAACTAATTTGTGTCCTCAACCAGTTATCAATGTAGAAATGTGTCCTTTCACTCGTGTATATTCAAGTTTCTCAAGCATGTGTTGGGCTGTGAGACGCATTACCTTCCAATTCTTTTCTCAAACCAGAAAAAAAGCAGACCAAAAGTTTTCAAATTTTCAAATTAGTCCGAGATATAGAGAGTCATAGAGCATGAAAACAGGCCCTTTGTCCCAACTTGCCCCCACCGACCAACAACCTCCATCTACACTAATCCCACCGGAAATGTTCATATTGTTTCTCTCTTGTTTGGAATGGTTTGGTTTGGTTTGGTTTAGTTTAGTTTAGAGATAAGCACAGAGACAGCACACCGAGTCCACTGTACACTATCACACACGCTAAGGACAATTTATAATTTGTTTTACCAAAACAAATTAACCTGCAAACCGGTATGTCTTTGGAGTGTGGGAGGAAACCGGAGCACCCAGGGGAAAACCCATGCAGTCACGGGGAGAACGTACAAACTCCATACAGACAACATCCGTAGTCAGGATCAAAGGCGGGCCATGGCACTCTAAGGTAGCAACTCTACCGCTACTCCATCGTGCCACACTGTGCTGTACAGTAACAGGATTTCACAACTCCCTATGCTATTCCCTTGAATAATTCTTTGAACTATTTAGCGGCCACAGGCCTTTGGTTTAATATCTGTCCCAGTGGATTGTTGCTCCTATGGTGCAGGGCTGTTGTAGCACCTGCACAAACCGCAGTCCCATTGGTTTGGGTTAAGGTTTCCAGAATGGAGGTCAGAGCAAAAGTCTGACTCAATTAGACGAGTCTAAAGAAGGGTCTGGATCCGAAACATCACCCATTCCTTCTCTCCAGAGATGCTGCCTGTCCCGTCCCGTCCCGCTGAGTTACTCCAGCGTTTTGTGTGTATCATCAATTAGGTGAATACTGTCAATAAGCCACAGCTGAGAGTGAGAAACCAGAACAGAGTGGTGCCATGATAGCTCATCTGTTTCCAAATAATGACCACTGCTTTAAGTAACAGTCATCCATCCAGTCTTACTCTACAAATCTGAAGTATGATAGAAATTGCTTATTGCTTTCAGCGCTCACTTGTAACCTTCAATACATGACATCCATGTAACCAATCCTAACTATCCAGTATTTCTGAACTTGCTGTTTTCGGTAAGTCTTGATTTCCCCAGGCTCCCCATCTTCATGGACAAGCAGCTATTGGCGTTTGACACAGAGAGAGGGGACAGAATGAATGAACAAAAATAACAAGACATTTTATAGTGGTTAGTAGTTCAGAGCGGACTTTCCCTTGGATAACGGCTTGTTCTGTAGCAATGGTTGTATGTAAGATTCTTTTACAGCAGACTGGTGAAGTATGTCGATTCTCTTTGGAATTACCTGATCCGATAGTGTGTCATCGCAGGCAGTGTAAAGTCAGAAATAAATGGACCCTTTTCCTGGAAAATTTAATTCGACCACACTTGAGCTAAACAAGCCCAGAGTAGTGATCGGTTGACCATGTAGCCTCTGGGAATAGGGACCCTCCTGATTCAGCTCCTGATGACCCTGTAAACCTGCTTCATGAGATGCACTCGAACTCAAAAGGATATGGACAAGTTAAGTAAGTAGGTAGGAAGGCAGTAAATAATATAGAAGGATAGTTTCCTTCTCCCCGAATCTGTCTGAAAAAAAGGTCTCGACCCGGAATGTCACTATTCCTTTCCTCCAGACCCAGTGAGTTACTCCAGCATTTTATATCTATCTTCAGTGTAAACTAGCATCTGCAGTTCCTTCCGACACAGTAAATAAAGTATGACTCGGGATACTGTGACGTTACACCTATCGAAAGGAGAAATAGAAAAGTGATATTTCTTTACAGAAATGTAACCAAATGCTAATATACAAACCTGGTTTGTGAAACACCGCAAGTGAAAGCAATTCATTTGGGAGGCAGATGGTATGTTAAGCTTTATTGCAAGGGATTTGTAGCTCAAGGGGAAGGAAGTATTAGTGATATTGTACAGAATTTTGGTCTGAACCATATGCAGCTTTGAACTCTGTGCCCAAGGAAGGAATTGGGATAGAATATACTCACTGAGATTGTTTCCTGAGATTAGCTTTTCCGATGACGAATGATTAAGTCTGGGCTATGTTCATCAGAGGTTGGTGGAATGAGGGGCAATGTTATTGAGGCAGTCAGTGTTGTGAAAGTTGCTGTTGCTGTAATGCCTCTGGATGGAGAACCCAGATGTTAGGAAATAATCCTCTAATTCCTAAGATGTTAGGAATCTAGATCCTCAGGAAATGGAGGATTTGTTGAGGAATGAGTTTAGGATTTAACAGAAGAATCGATGGAATCAACTAGTAGAGTGGATGAGGGAGAACCAGTGGATGTGTTATACCTGGACGTTCAGAAGGCCTTTGACAAGGTCCCACAAAAGAGATTAGTATACAAACAGGTTTGTAGATAAATTGGTTTGATATAAATGTAAAAGTGTCGCTAGTGTGTGTAGATAATGTTAATGTGCGTGGAATGCGGGTCGGTTTGGACTTGGTGGGCCGAAGGGCCTGTTTCCGTGATGTATCTCCAAACTAAGTTAATTCTATCCAGCTCTCTACCAGCTGAAGTTAAAAGAATAGGGAACATATGCTAAAGTATCAATGATGATTGAACAAAAGAACATACGAACAGAAGTAGACCATTTGGCCCCTTTTGTTTGCTCCACTAGTTGGGAAAAGCCTTGCCGATTGTTCACTTCATTGCCATTTCCTGCACTAATCCCATTTCCTTCCTTCTCTTATTGTCCTAAACAAAATCTATCAAATCTCTGCCTTGAATGTAATCACAGGGTAGAGAATTTCAAATATTTTTCCCTTCACTTTGGAGAAATACCTTCTTATCTCAGTCCTATATGGCTGACTCTTTTTACTTGGCACCAGCCATCCCAACATCTACCCTGTCAAACTGTGTAAAAAAATCTCTATATTTAAATCAGATTACCACTCATTCTTCTAAACACCAGCAGATTATGTCGACCCAGTTTACTTAATCTCACTTGATGTATTTTACATTCCAGGAATGAATCTGCTGTACATTTGCCAGACTCTGTCTAATGTATCTTTACGTAGGGAGACCACATTCTGATGCATTATTCTTGATACAGTGCTCTTTATAATTTGACAAAAATGTGCCTACTCTTGCAGTCAAAACCTCTGCAATAAAGGGCAGTGCACCACTTGCTTCCTAATTTCTTTCTGTACCTGCATGTTAATTTTAAGTGATTCATTTGCAACACAGCTATGTCACTCTAAATATCAACACCTTTTAATCATCCATCATTTTAAAAAATGCTCTTTGAATTTTTTTTCCACTAGTGAATGACCCTGCATGTTTCCATATTACATTCCGTCTGCATATCTTTGACAAGTCACTTATCCCCCTATCAAAGTTTCTTTGAATCCTTTTCACAGCTCACATTGCATATAAAAGTACCTTTTTTTTTAAATGTCTTCCCCATTCATAGACTTTTCTACTTTCTAAACCAGAAGAAGTCTTACAAATCTTGCCAATCTTAAAAGAACAAAGGAAAGCATTGCAAGTACGAACCTGTCTGATGAGTACAATAGATATCTGAGAGGTAACTTGTTCACAGAAAGGGCGGTGGATGTATGGAACAAGCTGCCAGAGGAGGTAGTTGAGGCAGGGACTATCCCGACATTTAAGAAACAGTTAGACAGTATAGGACAGGTTTGGAGGGATATGGACCAAATGCGGGCATGTGGGACTAGTGTAGGATGCAGCGGGACAGGCAGCATCTCTGGATAGAAGGAATGGGTGACGTTTCAGGTCGAGACCCTTCTTCACACTGAGGATAAACTTTGTGTCTATCTTCAGGTGGGACTAGTGTAGCTGGGATAAATTGGCCGGTGTGAGCAAGTTGGTCCAAGGGGCCTGTATCACTCTATGACTATGAATGGAGCCTTCTACCATTACCCATTGCTGGTTTTATGTGATCATACTCCCACACCAATGTAGTTGACTCTAACATTTGTACCCTAATGGACTACCAAGCCACTAAATTGCTTCATTTCACCAGGGATGGACAATGGCCATTCTAGCCCAGAGGATCACATTCCATGAAAGAATATTAGCAAAGCATGACTCATTTTAGTAAAACAAGGAAAGAAAAATAGACCATATTTTAGAATTGCTACTCTATTGTTTTGTATTACAAATAATGCATAGCTCATTTAATTAAGGAAGAATTAATGCATTTTCTTTGTGACTACTTTCCTTCTCAAATTGATGCATCTCAAATGGATGTCAGGAAATGTAGTTCATCTCCAATCACCAGTGTTAGACATTTGCAGAGTTCAACTTTTGCACCAATCAATTCTCCACAGATTTATCCTCTTGAGAAGCCAAATAGATACGATGCAAAAAGAATTGACCCAATTCATTTAAACTCCCAAATGTTTCAGTCTCATTTAAGGCTCTTGATCATCGTCTTGGTGGGGGTCAATCGGGAGAATTAGTTAAAAAACCCTTTTGCCCTGTGTGAGAACATACAGGCCAAGATGAGCAAGTTTGCTGATGATACAAAAGCTAGCGGTTTTGCTGATATTGAAGATGGTTGTGAACGATTGCATCAGGATCTGGATCGATTGGCCAGGTGGGCGGAGGAATGGTTGATGGAATTTAATACAGAGAAGTGTGAGGTGTTGTATTTTGGGACGTCGAACAAGGGCAGGACCGACACAGTGAATGGTCGGCCTCTGGGTAGTCTGGTACAGCAGAGGGCAGGTACAGGATACTGAGTTGGATGATCAGCCATGATCATATTGAATGGCGGTGCTGGCTCAAAGGGGCGAATGGCCTACTCCTGCACCTGTTCTCTATGTTTCCATGTTTCTCTTTGATGGGATTTCTGTGAGACCTTATATCACCGCTCCCCTCTAATTCCTGCTGCTTTCCTGCTCTTCAGTCTGAAGAAGGGTCCCGACCCCACCTATTCATTTCCTGCACAGATGCTGTTAGGATTTATATTGACATAATAGAACCATCATTGGCATTGTTCAGAACTATTGTCCATTTATTTGTCTGTTTGTTATATATGTGTCTGTGTGTATATTGTTGTTTATTATGGGTTTTACAGAATCATATATTTACATACCTGTTGTGCTGCTGTGAGTAAGTATTTCATTGTGCCGTTTCAGGCCAGATGACCATAAAACACTCTTGGCTCGTGACGCTTGGGGATCATTAACTAAACTGCACTATTACTTCGGGTGTCTCCCCAGGACCACTCCTGTTCCTTATTACATGTTGGCCCTTGCCAAAATCATCCTAAAACACAGGATCAGTTTCCACCTGAATGCTGCTGACACCCAGTTTAACCTCACCCTTAATCTTTTCAATGCCTCAGTCTATTTGTCTGTCTATCTGCACCTGATGAGCAAAAAAACATTTTCCAGCGAGGCTATTTTTTTTGGTTTATGATATCAGCTTCATTTCTTAGTCCACAATGTTATCCCTGTCCTAAGGTAGTGAGCATACTTCAACTGTTATTCTCAGGAGGTCTTCCATCTAGTTACTATTGGGTACTTCACAATTTCACAAGTTCAAAAGTTATTCGGCCCATTGAGTCTGGTTCCAGACTGATTCCTGGGATGTCAGGACTTTCATATGAAGAAAGACTGGATAGACTCGGCTTGTACTCGCTAGAATTTAGAAGATTTAGGGGGGATCTTAGAGAAACTTACAAAATTCTAAGGTGTTTGACAGGCTAGATGCAGGAAAATTGTTCCCGATGTTGGGGAAGTCCAGAACAAGGGGTCACAGTTTAAGGATAAGTGGGAAATCTTTTAGGACTGAGATGAGAAAAACATTTTTCACACAGAGAGTGGTGAATCTGTGGAACTCTCTGCCACAGAAGGTAGTTGAGGCCAGTTCATTGGCTATATTTAAGAGGGAGTTAGATGTGGCCCTTGTGGCTAAGGGGATCAGGGGGTATGGAGAGAAGGCAGGTACGGGATACTGAGTTGAATGATCAGCCATGATCATATTGAATGACGGTGCAGGCTCAAAGGGCCGAATGGCCTCCTCCTGCACCTATTGTCTATGTTCTATCAGTCTACTCTGCCATGCAATCATGGCCGACCTCTGCCTCCTAATCCCATTTTCCTGCCTTCTCCCTATAGTTATTAAAGATGGGATAGCAGCACATTTAGAAAGTGGTGAAATCATTGGACAAAGTCAGCATGGATTTACGAAAGGTAAATCATGTCTGACGAATCTTATAGAATTTTTCGAGGATGTAACTAGTAGCGTGGATAGGGGAGAACCAGTGGATGTGGTGTATCTGGACTTCCAGAAGGCTTTCGACAAGGTCCCACATAAGAGATTAGTATACAAACTTAAAGCACAAGGCATTGGGGGTTCAGTATTGATGTGGATAGAGAACTGGCTGGCAAACAGGAAACAAAGAGTAGGAGTAAACGGGTCCTTTTCACAATGGCAGGCAGTGACTAGTGGGGTACCGCAAGGCTCAGTACTACCCCCTATTTTGAATAAATTAATGAGATGAGGGAATTGAAGGCCTCCAAGTTTGCGGATGACACTAAGCTGGGGGGCAGTTTTGTGAGGAGGATGCTAGGAGACTGCCCTTGGATATTTGAGGAGGCTGTGGCAGATGCCTCTGGATAAATGTGAGGTCCCTGGCAAAAACGGGAAAGCAGATTATTATCTAAACGGTGGCCGATTGGGAAAGGGGGAGATGCAGCGAGACCTGGGTGTCCTGGTCCACATCCACTAGGCTAGGTCTATGCAGGCGTAAAGAAAGCGAATGTATTCTGTAAGATTTCAGTATGAGGTTCCCCTGCAGTTCATAGGGTCTGGTGACTCCACACCTGGAGTACAGTCCCAGTTTTGGCTGTCAAATCTGAAAGGACTTGCCATAGATAGTGCTCACCCTTTCTGGGATTCAGGACTGTCTTATGAAGGACTGGATAGACTTGGTTTAAACCTCTCTAGAGTTTAGGGATCCTCTCTTAAGGGGTTGGAGCCCGCACACCCTTCCTCGGATATGG